>NW_015091190.1:14142-64983 GCF_001431845.1 Calidris pugnax | reverse complement strand
GAGGGGGAAGGGTTGGACCCTGCAAGAGGGGAGATGGAGCTGAGATGTGGGGAAGAACTTGTTTGGTGTGAGGGTGGTGAGAGCCTGGCCCAGGTTGGCCAGAGAAGCTGTGGCTGCCCCATCCCTGGAGGGGTTCAAGGGCAGGTTGGAGGGGGCTTGGAGCAACCTGGGCTGGTGGGAGGGGCAGGGGGTTTAGAACTGGATGATTTTTAAGGTCCTTTCCAACCTGAACCCTGCTATGATTCTCCAATTGTATGATATCTTTTACCTCATGTGTCCTCTTGGCTTCTTCTAGCAGTCAGCACTTTATCTGGACTATCACTGTGCATTTTGCAAAGAGTTCCTGTTTTAAACTCCCACTGTGTGATTTCAATGGATGTTCCCCCGGCACATTACAAAAGTGGGTGAACACTCGCTTTGCTCACTCCATCCTGTGAATGAGCCTGTATCTTCTCTCCTAGTTTGCCCATTTCTCAAAAGTGGTAGTCAATTAGGCTTCTCAATGTGAGAATTTTCTTTTCACTTGGAAACCACTGTATATCTCTCACCATCCTCGTCTCTCTTCTCAATGACATTTCTAATCCTACCAGGTCTTGTTTGAAACAGAGTGAATTAAACTGCAAGGGGCTGAAGGTGCCATTTGTAAGGGCATGAAGATGTTTTCTGCGTTCATTTCTAAATGACTCCTAGCACTCTCTGCAGCATTTTGAAAGATTGATCTGATTTCTAAGAAATTATTGTTTTAATTTCTTCACGTTAAATGTTCTAATTTATAATGGAAAGCTTTTAAAATACTATTTTTAAAGGTATACAGTTATGTTTTACCTTAACTCTAGCTTCCCAACACTTTATAGTCACTGTTTTTTATACTTTCCTTTAGGCCTCCTAATTAAAACAAATGCTAGGAGATGAATAAGAAAGATACTTAGAAGCTAATTTTTAATGTAGTGTCTCCAAAATTCTAGTAATGTGTTTTAGCTGTGGATTTAATTATTTTTCAGTCTTTCCTTTTGATTTCTGCTTGTCTTCTGCAGTCAAAAAGTGTAACTCACTTTTACCTTCTACTTGTAGGAACTTTTCGTAACTACGGCTTCCAGAGAGACAAAGTCATCTGTAAATTCTATAATTCAGATTAATTTGCTGCAGAAGTTTGTAAAGTAATATGGGGGTAAGTATTTATGCAGAGATCACATGATAATCCCTCTGTCCCGGGTATCTGAGATTGTTCAGAAGGCGCGGGGGGAGTCTTGTCAATGTGTAGAAATACCTGATGGGAGGAGTAAAGAAGATGAAGTGACTCTTCTCGGTGGTACCTGGTGGAGTGACAAGAGGTAGTGGGTCCAAATTGGAAGACAGGAAATTCTGACCAAAAAATATTGTGAGGGTAGTTGAATACCAGAACAAATGGCACAGAGAAGTTGTAGAGTCTCTATCCTTTGAGGTATTCAAAATCTGTTATTCCAAACCTAACTCTGGAAGACAGGAAATTCTGACCAAAAAATATCGTGAGGGTAGTTGAACACCAGAACAAATGTGATTCACTTACTCAAGGGTAAGAAGGGTAAGAAGACTTATGATATCTGCAAAAAGTGCTGGACTACAGAATTGCAGATGGTAGCGAGAGCAATAAAGAAAGCAAAGCTTATGTTACTCTTTGATCTCTGCCCAGAAGTCATACAAGTCTAACCTGCACCCCAAAATATGCTTCTCCAACAGAAATATATCTGCTAGCATTTCAACACCACTAGCAAAGAGAATACAATGCAAAAAATACTAAAATATCAGTTTGAAATCAATATATAATGTTGCCATACCAAAATAATAGTTTCAGTGCTGTCATTCAACTTTAAATGTAAAAAAAAAAGCAATGCTGTACTAAAATTATAAATTATTTCCTTTTCACTCACCTGTAGGAAAACAATCTCAAAGTAAAAATACATAGTTCTGTAGAAAGCTGGAAGAGGAAGGCTTGAAGAAAGCTTGAAGTAGGAAAAAAAAAAGGTATAAGCACATGCAATAGACTCCTAAAATAAAAGGTTCAAAGTAGATGGAAATCTAAATAGCTGAAGAAAGGCTAATGATGCGTAAATTCCATATTAGATGCCTCAGGTGGCCGATCTGAGTCAGTGTTTTCCTGCTCATACTGTATTTTCCTGCTCATTACTGGCTGTAATAGTAATGGAAAATTTAATTAAGAACTGTTAGATCATGTATATCTTTCATGTATAACCTGGTGGAGTTTTAAATGCTCCTTTTAACAAGGGAAGGACCTACAGTACCAGAAGGCTCATGACTGGGTTGGATACTTGAGGTTTCATCTTCTCTTCCTGCGTTGAAGATCTTCATTATAGCACTGACATCTTCAAACTATTTATGGGAGTTACCTTTCTTTGAATTCTCTGACAGGAACCCTAAACCAGTGCTTTCCAGTATAATTTCTTGAGGCCACTGCAAAAAAAAAAGAAAGAACTCAAATGCATAAATAAGCCATTAGCTGTCCCTTAAAAAGAGAAAAAATAATCGCTATTTAAATATCAACACTTTATAAAAATGCTTAAAAAGTAGAAATCAGAAGACACATGGAAGTCCTAGTCTGGAGTAACAATATCTATTTTTGCTTATTATTTCCTGTAAAGATTGTGAAGATAGTATCTTAATTTTATACAATAGTCCCCAATTGTGACAAGCTGCCGTACACACAGAACAAGAGACAGACTTTTTGCCCTGGACTTCACAGTCAGAAGAGAGAGAGAGGTTTTGTTTGTGTTTTAAAGAGTAATTAAGTGGCTTCCCGTTGTAGGACTTTTTGATCATGCACAAATTGGATACAGATTTTCTGAATCTCTGTTCTCTTCTTGATACACTCTTGTTTCTTGTTGAACTTTCGCCCAAGCCACCTAAAGGAACAACGGCTAATTACTGTTTAGCAAATAAAGAGGAAAAAAAATATCTTTTAGGTTTTTAAATACAAATTTAATAACAGTTTTCTGATAGAGAGTTATAACAACAATAATGCTTCTAATAGAAATAAGAATTTCAGAGAACTATTAGTATTAAGAAAATATTCTTAATTAAGAAGTGCATTCTTACTGCAATAGCTGTAATTAGCTATCAGAAGTTTTTATATAATGGTGTACATAAAAATATGAAATTATGTATTTTGTCTTATTCATGGATCAACAATGAAAATGAAAATAAACTTAAGAAATAAAATTTAAAAAAAAGTTTGACTGAAAAACCTTGGCAACTGCAAGTGGAATAATGATGAATTATGTCTCCAGAATCTAAGTGGTGCAATTATCAGACTCTCAGATTCATCTTAAATTGATGTATTTGTTTGTTCTTCTATACAGTGAAAAAAAAAATACTAAAAAGGAAATGCACTCAGCTAACGGAGTTATTCCATATTGAATTCTTTTCCCTTTTAAAAGACAATTGAAAATAAGGACACTCATCCCTCTGGGCAGTTTTAAAACACTGTGGCATCTGAAATAAGTTAGTGAACATCACTAGAGAAATGATAGGAAATAAAACGTGCAGATTTTTGGTAATAAAATGACACACTGGGTTGCTATCAAAATCAAACATCAGTCAAAGTAATAGTCTTGTCAGAATTATGACTGGAATTGGACAAGGACTACTGAAGATAACAACAGACTTGGATTAAAGGTGAAAAAAATGCAGATCTTGAGGGACTTTGTCCATGCAATCAATTTAAAACAATTCAGTAATAAAAGTATTACATTAGAGGATGCTGAAAAAATAACATTTATCCTCTTTGTCCTTGAAAGCAACAAAAAATGGTTTGAATAGGATACTTAAAGCATTGGGCATGTAGAAAACATTGGAACTAGTAGTGGAATGTATTGTATTATCAATTTATCTAGTTTTTAAGTGTTAGCTGGTACTTGTGAAGGTATGGGATAAAGGAAAGAAAATAACAGAACACAATAACCAGATATAGGGCTTTGTTTTTACCAGGAAACGTAACAGGAGATTTGATTTAACAAGAGATTTGCTTTCTTGGGAAAGCAACAATTTTAAAGCTAGAATCAAAAAGCTTGATTGTGATCATGGTAAATTAGGGGTAACTTCATCAGACTGTGGCTGTTTTCTCTTCCCCACTTTTTATCCCAAAGAAGAATGTATATATACATCCTCACTCAAGCCAGAAATCAGCACTTTCTGAGCAATCAAAACTCAGGCTTATCTACAGAATTGCAAGTGGTCACACTTTCCTAAAGGAAGCTCTTCCTCAACGTCTCTTTGAGAGCATTTGAGACCACTGTAATTATCAGTTTGTGTCAATTGCTCAAGAGTGAAGCTCTGAACTCTATGGATATTAAGAAGATTGAAGGATAATTCTTATTCCCCTCCTCATTACGGCTGCAAATGCATCTGCCCTGGACCCAGACAACAGCAGAACAAGTTTACGCTGGCTTGTGGGAAGAACACATCACAAACTCTGCCTTTAAAAATTGTAAGACACTTTTTCAATTATGAAAAGCTTCACTATTTAGAGCAAGATTTTGAAATTTGGCCTGGAGAAAACAGTGAGACAAAAAAAAAATAAAAATAATAAAACCACACCTTTTTCTTCTGAAATTTGGTGTGAATCCACATGGAAGAATTCTTTCTTCAGAATTCTTTTCTAATAATTATTTCAATTCTTAATGAATTTGGGATTTTCAGAAGAGAATGTGGCTTTTCAATAGAACAGGTCTAAAGTCCTAGTTTTCAGTTAATTCATTTTCCTGTGTGAACTGCAATATTTATAGTTGCACAGTACTACCTGAAAAAGGATATATACCCTCGACAGGAGCGTGTCTCCCCTAGTACTCCAAAACAAAGAACAGCTTGACTTCCATTGGACTACTGGTGTTTAATGGAAGGATAAAAGCAGGTATCTTTGGTGATTGCCAGTATAGTGTATACAGTTGTGTAC
Organism: Calidris pugnax; assembly: GCF_001431845.1. Lineage (NCBI taxonomy): Eukaryota > Metazoa > Chordata > Aves > Charadriiformes > Scolopacidae > Calidris > Calidris pugnax. Next base: position 60,038 of record NW_015091190.1, on the reverse strand, counting down.
AGCACTGTGGTGTTACACCACAGAGGGCTGGAGCCCCTCTGCTGTGAGGACAGGCTGAGATGGTTGGGGTTGTCCAGCCTGGACAAGAGAACGCTCCCTTCCAACTCAAACCATTGTATATCACAGAATCACAGAATCTTCTAGGTTGGAAGGGACCTTAAAGATCATCTTGTCCAACCGTCAACCCAACTGACAAAAACAGACACCCACACAACAAACAAGGAGCATCACCATCACTAAACCAGACCTCCCAGCACTACATCAACCTGTCTTTTGAACACCTCCAGGGATGGGGCCTCAACCACCTCCCTGGGCAGCCCATTCCAATGGCTGAGAACCCTTTCAGGGAAAAAATGTTTCCTAATATCCAGCCTGAACCTCCCCTGGTGTAACTTGAGGCCATTTCCTCTTGTCCTGTCGCCTGGGACTTGAGAGAAGAGACCGGCCCCCACCTCTCTACACCCTCCTTTCAGGGAGTTGGAGAGAGCAATAAGGTCTCCCCTCAGCCTCCTCTTCTCCAGGCTGAATAACCCCAGTTCCCTCAGCCTCTCCTCATAAGACTTGTGCTCCAGACCCCTCACCATCTTTGTCGCCCTTCTCTGGACCCGCTCCAGCACCTCAATGTCTTTTTTATGGTAGGGGGCCCAAAACTGGACACAGTACTCAAGGTGAGGCCTCATATACATGTCCTGAACCTGAGGTCAAGTAGTGTCTACTTTTCATGACAAACGTTTTGTAAGAACCCATAAAGTGTAAGTTCTACATGTTCTTTCTACTTTTATTAGAATTATTCTTGGGTCTGTATCCATCTCTTTCTAGCCTGGGTGGCCTGCCTCCATCAACTATGCTTTTGTGCAGTTCTCTGCCTTGTGTGGTCTGACTGTACAAGGTTTTGGGCAAGGCTGTGTCAACTTATTAACCATATGAGATTTCATAGAATCATAGGATGGTTTGGCTCCCCTTTAGGAACTGGAAGGACCTACAAGGTCTCTCTGGAGCCTTCTCTTGTCCAGGCTGAACACCCCCAACTCTCCCAGCCTGTCTTCACAGGAGAGGTGCTCCAGCCCTTGGATCATCTTCAGTTTCTTCAGTTTCAAACTGGTTCTGTTGTAGCTCTGAAACAGGGTGAGATCGCACACCAAGTCTGACATATTCTGTGTGCATCAGATGTGCAGAATACGTGCAGACCCACTGGGAATGAGCATCATCTAAAGCAGCTCCTTCTCATGGAGATAACGAGTGTGTATGTTTGCTCTGTGTTATTCTTGAAAAGTCCGTTGCATCAAAATCAGCTCTAACACAAAACGTTAACTATGATATGATCCTAAAGATATTTTCTTTTTTTACGTTAGAGGATCAAGCTGCAGCCCACCCATCTTTCTGACAGGCAGCTACTATCAAATCACCTGCAAAAACAAGAGGGTTCATTAAAAAAACCACATTTTTCACAAGTATGTCTTTAGCCCCAGTTAAAGCACAAAACAAAGACTGCAGAATAAAAGGACATATGAAAAGAAAATCTTGGGGCATAGGCTCAGACCAGGGAGAAGCACAGAGGAGAAGTACAGCAAAAGGAGTTCATCTAGTAAACATATCAAAAACAGATAGTAAAATTAGTCAAGACAGTTCTTCAGCACAAATGAGATGGCAGAATTAATGAGAGGAAAAGCAAAAAAAAAACCCCTAAACCAGCTCTCATGCGTTTTGCATATGTGACAATAATATAGAAATTACTAGAAAACTGTTCGCAGTATCCATTTGTTTTGAGAATGTAAACCCGATTTTACTTCAAAAACAATTTCATAATAATGACTTTTCACATGGAGGAGATAAAGAAAAATTAGAGAGGAAATTCAATACTGAAAAAATATATCTTTGATTGTATTCCAGCTTGCTTCTTTGCTTCCTGGATCTCTGCTTTTCTTTTTTAATTCTTTTTTTTTTTTTTTTTCTGTAGCAGATCTTTACCCTCTTTGGCTTACATTTTAAGACCAAAGTTACTGTACCTTTTCTTCTGTGACAGATATTTGCAAGCCAGCAGGTGCTAATGGTACAGAAAAGTGAGTATGAGCTCGAGAGATCATTGTTGAATCCCAGCATGGTGCCAGAGTTAATATGGATATATACACTCCAGTTGGACTGAAACAGACTTTGAACTATCATAGGTTTGGATATCAGTTGGTCAAATATTTCATTTCAAGGAAATTATTTTTTGTGTGTGTGTGTGTGTGCGTGTGCCAAAAGAAAATATGATGTTAATCCAGTGAGACTTGGGCCTCACGCTGCTTCAAATAAGATTAAAGGGATTGCCTACCAGGGTGAAGTTCTATTAAGTTTATAAATATTCATTGCTATATTGAAAAGTTTAAAGCAGCCTGAATTTCAGTTAATTGCTCACAGAAAGTAATCTTCTTATTTAAAAGAATACGGTTAATTAGATTTTCAAGGAAAAAAAGACTGGCAACCCAAGATTTTTGTACAAAGAGAGGGCTTCAGGCAGCTGAGTTTTATGAAACACAGAAGTGATCAGATCAATTATGAGGGTTAAATTAGTTACTAGTTTGGTACAAAGATATTCTGCAGTCACAAGATAGTGTTAGTGTGTTTTTAAAGGATTGATTGCAGACGAACCTTCTCAACCAATCAGAAGTTCCTGAATATTGGTTTAAAAACTACAGAATCCCTGTCAGCATCAGAAAAAAAGTAAATTAGTTAAAAGAGTGAGCTACGTCACTCAAAAACATAGACTAGAGGTGTTAGAGTAGCAGAATTGTCTGTGTTAGAGGGGCTACAATAAGAAAAAACACCCACAAAACCAAAACAAAACCCCCCACACCTTCAACAGACCTTGCCCCCCAGTAGACCAGTAGACACACAGCTCATACCAGTAGCGTAATGAGGAGAGTGGCTACAGTGTGTTGGTCACTACTCACAGACTCACTGATTAATAAATGCCTAAATAATGGCAAGAAAGCAGAATTTTCCTTATAATGTCTTGCAAAACGCACTGCTTAATCTGTATTTCCAGCACCAACATTACCAGGGCATACTGCTGAAATTCAGTAAGACACAGGAAAATATCAGTGCTAGTGAAAAATACTGATTTTGGGGTTTTTTTTTCTTCCCCAAGAATTGCATATATTCAAGGAGTTCAAGATTGGAAGCTAGTATTTGCTATTTGTCTCAATTTCTGTTTATCACAGTTGTCCATATATAAAAGAAAAAAAAAAAGCTGTTTTTGACTAGGGGCTTGTCCACCTGGGGAAATAAGTGTGGAATCAGCTAGAATGGGAAATGGTAGGCCACTAACTCCTCTTATTAACACTCCTAATCTGCTGTAAGAGTGCTGCTGGGAAATGGATTTTATTTATTATACTTTGGAACTGCATTAAGACACAACGCACTGAAGTTTTCTTTAGCAGGATGTTTTCTTTGCCAAACAGGAGGTTATAGAGAGCGTCACCGTAAGAATGGCAATGGCAAAGTAAATAAATTCCTTCTCCTCATTAATTTCCACACGTAGACAGTTTCAAAATAACATGTAGTTAAAATCTGTCACCCAGGCTATGCTGGTAGAGAGAACCCACTTTGATTATTTACACCAAAGGTTAATCATCCTTTTAATAAGGATGCTTCTTTTCACTCTTAGAATATATAAACCCCTTGGCTTTCACTCCTTAGTTCTTTTTTTTTTTTTCTTTTTTCTTTCTAACTATTCAGTTAAGGAGCCCTTTAGTCTATTACGAAAATACACCCTGAACTGAATGAAAAGAATTATTAATATCAGCGGAGAAAGCTCTCATTCACTTCAGAGGATCTGAAACTGCTTCAGAAAATCCTAAAAAGTTTTGTTAGATTTTTTTTTCATTCCTTCCTGAAGTTTGTTTTCCAGCCGGCTGCATAATGTATCTGTTTTGTTCAACATTGCAGGAAAAGGCACAAAAGAAAACTGATTGGCTCTGAGGGTCAATGCATAACCTCTATACTATTGATGCTTATAGTATTTTAACTCTTTAAAAATATAAGCAATCAGTCATGCAGAGGTGCTCATTCACCTCCTGGGCTGATCTCTTCTAGGTTGTTATTAAAGTAGGAGTTTAAATAAATTAAGTAATTTAAGTTCCCTATGAGTTTGACTTGGTAAGAAAAAAAAATAATAAAAACTAACTTAAGTCCTCCAGAATTACAATACAAAACCAACATATAATTTCAGGCATTAATATTCTTCTATCAATTACATAACTATTTCAACTGCAATGAGATACACCCCTGTTCTTTGAACTTTGATTTAGAAGAGCAACAGTAAAACAAAGCGCTAATTTTAAGTTTCTTAGCCAAAAATGTTAATCCTTAATTAGAAAAGTGAAAAAAAATCACTGTATACTTTGTTGTGATAGCTACGCTTGTAAAAACAAAGATTCCACATGCATATTGGTAGCTTTCCCTTTTAAAATGCAAAAAGACATCTCCCTTCCAATACATAAAATATATAGAAAAAAATCCCTTAAGATGCTGCCGTTTGAGTCCCTTTTCAGCCTTGTCTCTGTCTAGAGAATAAATGTGCTGGTTCTGCTGTCCTAAAATAAATGTAAATTATTATATGACTTACAAAGACAAATTTATGGTTTGATCTATATGACATAAAACATTTAAAAAAATGTAATTGTTGATCTTAAGAGAAATGCTTACCTAAAGATTTCTAACTCCCTACAGGTAGCAGAGGAAATCATGACTCAAATCAGAAAGTAATACAGGTGATGGAAATCTCTGTGCATGTGTACTCACACTTCTGTAGAGGACAAGAAAAAAGTGATTTCTCTGAATATCTGCATTGGTTTAAATTTTTTTTTATTCTGGTGAAGCTAGGTGTAATTATTGACAAATATTACTGCAAAAAATAAAATTATTTCCATTTCAGATGTGGAAGAAATTTAATTATCTATAAAATGCTTGTGAGATTTGCAAACACTGATCAAACAAGATTTATCAGACCTTTTTTTTTTTTTAAATCATTCATTTTAAAATCAGAGTTTTAGTTTACACTCACTTTTTCTTACAGCTGGTTCTTGGTATTTGAAAAGAGGTCCTTTTTGCCTTTTTTTTTTCTTTTTTTGATATACAGTTCCTTAAAAAAAGGACACTCATCAGGAAAACTTTAGCTACATTTTATTGCAGTATTTCAAACAGTTTTAATTTCTTACTTCTCAATCTATTTAGCACTCTGCTTTGGTGTAAATATCACACTGATGAAGTTTATGAAGTTAATACTGAATAATAATGTATTTCTTTTCTGGAATTTCAAACTCATTGCAACCCAGATTAAGAATTCATGCACTTGTAATCATAAGCCTTTTCTCCCTAACCTTCTCACATCTAAAATTCAAATTTTGCAAAACTGAGCTCTGGTAACGTAGTCATAAGGGACACAAACCCCAAACTCCTTTTACTTAATCTATATAATTACCTATTGTTAAAAAAAAAAGTTTACGGTCTATAATCAGCTTGAAGTTTATTGCTCCTGATCTAGATCAAGAGAAGGGCTTATGTGTCCAAAAGATTATCATTTTTTCCAGTGATAGGTGATTTGGTTCATAATACTTCTCTTTCTTGACAAACCTTTGAAAAAATAAACCTATTTGCTAATAAAACAAATAAATTAACATTTAAGTGAGTTCAAAAGAGAAGAACAGGGATGTTCTTCAAAACTAGCAAATATTTCTCTGCAAAGAAACAATCCTGCTGCCCACTTGCTACAAATGTGTGAAGAACCTTTAACTGCACAAATTCATTAAGTCTTTGATGAGCAATAAAAAATGCACATAAATGCTTTTGGGTTGTGTGAAACTTAAAAGTCATAGCTCAGGAAAACTGTGCATATTTGTGATTAAGTATACATAGCAGTACTTAAGAAAAAGTCATTCTTCATGATCTCTCAGAAAATTTTCCATAAACTGACCAAATATGTGTGAAACTTAAAAGTCATAGCTCAGGAACACTGCACATATTTGTGTTTAAGTATACATAGCAGTGCTAAAGAAAAAGTCATTCTTCATGACCTCAGAAAATTTTCCATAAAGTGACAAAATGTGTCCTTTTCTCTTTTTGCAACAAAATAATTAGAGTACTTTTTATTAGTGCTTACTCCTGCTATAGTTAGTTTAGGTTGCATGACATTTCTGCCTGATACATAAAACAGAAAAAACTGAGCTTACTCCTGCTATAGTTAGTTTAGGTTGCGTGACATTTCTGCCTGATACATAAACCAGAAAAAAACTGGGAAACTGAACTTGAAATTGTATGTGCTCCAATCACTAATCTTTTGAGTGGGAAGTAAAAATCAATACTTTGCTGGCTCTTTTGAATTAACACAAGGTTTTTATTCAAAGTGGATTACTATTCCCTTGGCAGAAAGAAAAAACACATACCTGGATAGCTACTGACAAAACAGCAGGATATTTTTTGGGCCAAATTTCTGACATGAATTTCCTTCAGATATTAACAATGAGAAATAATCTGCACACCACAAAAAAGCTAAATGTACTGCCAAATTCTTTTTACTTAAAGGTTATAGCAACTGAATAGAATTTTCTCTGGGAGAAATTGGGTAGAATTAGTACAGGCTGTGGAGAGAAGTGACATCTAAAGTAAGAGTTAAACTGCAGCACATTCACTCTGCGTTAAGGACGCTGTGCAAGAGAAATAAACACCATCTGTTGGCAACCAGAAACAATTTCCGACTTTAGGTGTCAAGAAAACTGGAAAAAAATAGCAGAAATTACCCCTAAAGAATTATAATGTGTCCAAAACAAAGAACAAAGTAGGAAGCATGGACTTATTTTGTTGAACGACTAATTCCTGAGAACTTCTTTTGAAGTCGTTGAGAGATGCAGCTCTCAGAATCCCCCAAAATCAGATTGACCAAAGAATTAATTAAAATTATGCTAGATTAGCATACATAAGTCACACTTCTATTTTATCCTGACACTTTTGTGTATTACTTGGCAGCGGTTGATCAGCCACTTGTACTCAAATCATTATTTAGAATTTTTATTGGTACAGTGGCAAGGGACCATATTAATAATCTGTAAAAGTCAATAGAAAAAAGTCTGGTCTAAGAGATAAACACTGAAACGTTGTTTATTACAGATAGAGGGGAATTGACCTAACATCCTAATTTTAAAAGGCAAGGAAAAATGTGCTTTAAATTTAAATTTAAAAAGAAGGTGGTAATCTATTTTCCAATACACAGTTCTTTTCTTATTCTTTGAGTTCCTTTAGTTTTTAAAATGTCCACAACTGTGTTGAACACAATCATTTAAACAATACAGAACATCTGTCATTTTAAAAGAAAAAGTACTTAAACTGAAATAAAGTATGAAACAAAACCTTCTTTTATCATCTGGTGTGTGAGATAAATAACTTTGCAACATTAATTTTTCTCTTCCATATTTACTATTTAAAAAATTGAGGGATGGATATTTAAGTTTAATAACCTGCTAAAACTATCTCCAACAAGGCTTTGAACTTGATTTGGAATTTCTCTCTTGGGAAAACTGGGAAATGAAATGATTGAGCTATATTTTGGATAAAAAAAAATATAATAGAATTACATAGAACATCTTTCTCCACCTCCAGTAAAACAACTTAGAAATAAATTTTAAAAGAACAAGAAACACAGAGAAAAAGAGAAGAAAATATGTAGTTGCAGATCCTGGTACATCAAGACACCCAACAGGAAAGAGCAGCAATATCTCTTCAGAAGTGATTGAAATTGATACAATCTAGAAAAAATCCAGTATAAGCCAACCATTATCTTTTTGACTAGTTCTGCTTTATAAGGTGCCTTGAAAGTTTTGTTTCTGCATAAAGGAATTTGATGTGTAATAAACAGAAAAAAACCCTGGGGTCAGACAATATTATTACATCAGAATTGAACAGGAAATAAATATTTTAAAGAGGAGGACTGAAGGAAGTACAATTTAGAAGGTGTTTTCTATAAATTGGGAAGCAAAATTTTGCTTTCTTTAAAGTCTCAAATGTTTCTGAAAATTTTACCTAGATTATAAAAGTACTGTATGATGTTCAGGCACTATTTTGTATATTATATTCCTATATTTAGCATTGTAGAACAATGATAGAGGGAGAAAAGAGCATCTATTGAAGAGAATTTGTAATTGAATGTGGTTCCTTATAAATAATGGTCAGTAGGAAAAAAAAACCACCTCATTCTAGATGTTAAAGAAAATATAAGAGAAATGCATTATGCATAAACCATTACGAATACCAAATTCACCATCTGGAAGAACTGAGGAACTTAATTATTCTAATTATTAATTTTTCTAATTGCTACTTTAACTCAAACACTCTCTGCTGAAGATCTCAATTTTTCTAACTGGTAAATTCTTGAATTCAAGAGATAGTTCCTTTTTTTAAAAAAAAGTATCTTAGAATTAATATTTTGATATTTTGAAAACAACTCAAACCTTTCTTTTCAAAATAGCTTAATCATAAATTCTTAAGAACCTTACATAGTAAGAGGAAAGAAAAAACCACAACTTAAAATATCAAAGCAAAACTATTTTGACGGACCAGATCACGTTTATTCATTCCTATCATTACATTTTGATGATTTGGTATTTTCACACCATATTTTTAGATCAGGACTGATCTCACAGAAATTTAAGGGCCATCACCATCTCCTTACAGAAACTGGATTGACATTTAAAAAAATAAATAAATGTGGAGAGTGTATTCCTTGAAACTAAAACCAAAGTGTACACTCAATATTGGTGTCATTTTTTATAGGACTTATGGTTCAATAGTGAATTTTTTTTTTTTTAAAACATTCTTATTTTAGACTGTGATGTTCATGAATTAGTAATTTTCTCTTTTAGGCTCAGAGATAATAACCCTGGATTTTCTAACAGAAAATAATGAAAAAATATTACTATAACTTACAGCTAAAAAAATAAAGTAACCATTTATGAAATTTTTTTTCCAGTAACATGATTCATGCAGGGTTTAAGATATTATGCTGTAGTAGAAAGTTTTACTTTATAGCCCGGACAGATTTCTACAATATAATCGTGCCTCATTTAGAAGAAATATAGATAAATCTATTGTATCAAACCACAGATAATGCTCAAATCATCATGTTTTCTGCCTCAATGGCAACAAACATTTTATTCCAGCTGCCAGAATGAATTTTCACTCCTGTGGATCCTCCTTTTCTCAGTGCTGCCACTGAGGCAAATAAGATGATCTTTATTCATCTGAGACCCGCGTGCCTCCTGTGAAGTACTAGTTTCAGTATTTACTGATTAAAAGGTAAAGAAGGAGAAAATTCCAAGGTTCATTCATGCAGTTAAAAAGGAAAAAAAAATAATCTCCTTTCTTTAGGCTTTCTCTACTGCAGTAAATTTCCTGAAGCTTTCCTGATTTTACCTCCACTAAGGTCATGTATGCTATTAAATCAACAATAATAATAATAATAAATTAAAAATGTAATAGATGGTTCTGCTTTAACTGCTAAAATTCCTGAAATGAAGTGATTTTCAATTTTAAATCTTTGCAATGGGGCTCAGGGAGCCTCAAATAGATTGAAAAAATATTATATCAATTACTTTTTCCCCACTTTCTAAGTGTTTTAGTAATTTAGTTAATACTTTAATGGTGTTCTATGAGACAAATGTATACATGTGCATCAGTATAACAATTTCAGTGATAAAGTAGGACTAAATTGCTTGGGTAGAACTTTATGGTAATTGTTGCTAATTGTGAAAAATACTCAAGGAGTTCCCAGTGTTTCAAGTTAACTCTGTGTGTAATTACGCTACTCTGAACTCTGTAACATAAATATTCATGCAATTACTCCAAGATATACAATATTATAGTCACTATGTGCAAGGTTAGAGCTATCAATCTAATTATTTAATATTTCTGATAGCGCTGAAAGCTATAAACATTCATTCTCAATGAAGCTGGTTTACATGATGTGAGGATCTGGACCCAAATAAGTAAAAGATTTTATATTTTGTTTTCAGGAGCGACGTTTCTTTCTGAAGGACTTTTAAGTATTTAAAACTCTTTAGAGTATTCCTGTGCTAAATGCAACATTGGCATTAAAAGGTCAGAAAGGCAGTGCATCTGTAAACTTGCAGGAGTTGCCTCCAGTTGGCATTTTGTGGATGTAAAAAAGGAGGAAAAAAAAGTAATATATCAGGCAATGTATTCAAAGGGTAAGATCAAGGAGATTTTTCCTACTCTATTTTACCCTTGTCCTCTGTTATATACTTTCATTTCATGTCCTTTAAATAGTTTCTAAAATCACTTTTTTAAAAGTTATACTAAATAATCATGTATAATGAAAAAAAAATCTTGTATGGAAATAGTGCTATCAGTATTGTATTACCATAAATGTTTCCCTACGGTTTACATTATATTCTATATTATATTACATTACATTATATTTTATCATATCTCAGTATTGTATTACCATAAATGTTTCCCTAAAGTTTACATTATATTATATATTACATTACATTACATCATCATATCATATCATATCATATCACATCATATTATATCAAGTATAGCAATTTCAAATATTTATTATAGTTTACCGAGTGTCTTTACTTTTAATGGCCATATTGCTTAGGGTTGTGTAACATCTGCAGTATTAGGTAATAAAACTAACTAGAATTCCTCCACAATGAATGTATTTTTCACTAAACAAGTTACCTTTAACCGTTAGAATTCTAACGGCACTTAGATAAAAAACTTCTTAAAAAAGGATAATCACACCAAACCTATGTTACCTGTGATTGTTAGCACCTATTCTAACATTATGGGCTGCTTCCAGCCAAAGTATAAACTTCTCTCCAATAACCCAGTGTAGCAATGATGAGGAATTTTTGAAATTTGCCACTGATTTCCTGCTAAACCAAAATAGGTTCTTCTGTGTACAAAGACCCTTCTCTGCAAAAAGTGCTTGAGGAGAATCCAGCTTTTTTTCAGAGAATCCTTAACTAACGAGCCAATAACTTGATGTCCTAGATGGAAAGTTTCCTTCTTCAGATATATTGTCTGCTAATTATAACTTAATTAGCCAAACAGAAAAAAAAAAAATAGAGATTTGTGTCTCTGTGGTTGTGCAACAATAAGCATGTTACATGAATGAGCTTGAACCGCAGAGGATGTAAAATCATGTTGTGGAAAATAATTCTGTGAATCATTGCATTTCTGTTTAGTTATGAACTGTGGTAAGAAAATTTTATGGAGATTTTGTTTGTGATTCCTTTTTGCAATTTTGTTTACATGTAAAATTTTTTTAATGCAAACTGTGACACAGAAATCAATTTTTTTTTATTTGCTTTTCAAAAACCTCAAGTTTTAGCTAGACTTCTCTGAAAACTTCCCAAGTCCTTGAACTTATTCTTCTGATGCAGTGAAATACAGCACTCAGGATGAAAATTGTGTGATACTCAGTCTATCTAGACAGAAAATAAATATGCAAAGTTTAAGGACATTTTCATTCTTTCTAAGAACAAAATAACAGATAGAACATACCCAACATGTGCCCAAATTCAAGAATGACTACACAAATAGAAATTAAGACTTATTTTGCTTTGTGTAAGATGAAGCTCTCCTTTAGATAGGATCAAAGCGCTGCAGAGCTCATATATACAACTAGAATTCACACAGAATAAAAACTGAATGAGCTCCAACTAACGTTTCTAAAATAATGCAGTAGACAAGAGGAATTTCTGACTGGAGAACCTAAAAGAGTACGACACCTTCGGTTTGTTCAGCAGTAGGTATGACTTTAGACTGTGCAGTCTGATTTAACAAACTTCACTTAAGTAGCAGCTTCAAGGAGAAAAGTGAAGTAAAAAATGATACATGAAAAATTCCTTATTTAATCAACTCTACAGGAAAAAAAAAAGGGTGAAAAAAATTCAAACAGCTAATAAAAAGTCAAAAAGTATAAAATAGTACATAAGAACACTTTCTAAGACATCAAACAATCCACCTGCAGAAAGAAACGATTAGCTCTTTTAAGGTGTAGAAAATGAAACATTAAAAAAAATTATCTATCAGTCAGGCATTATTTAAACATTGAATCTTCAATAAGGCAATAATTTTCTCTTGTTCTGTGGCAACTCTGCAAATCAAAGATTAAATTAAAAAAACCCCACCACATAAAGATATGTATTCTCTGCACTAGGTACAAGAATAAAACTCCACCAGGGTGGAGTGGGGTGGAGAAGGAAGGAGAAGAAGGAACAAGGTGTTGGGAGGATGTTTGTGGTGATGGAATGAAGTTTATTGTCCACAGGCATTGGTAATATGGAATATTTTTGGAACCATTTTATTAATACTGTTGACACGGCTCATGGAGCTTTTTAGTGTTTGAAATTCCTTCTTTTTATTCCAGTTTGAGAATAATAGGATAATTTGCTATGGATGAGTAGTGAAGATTTTTGAAGTCCATAATTTTCTGTGAAGATAATATCCACATATGAACTGTCTGGTATTAGAAGTAAATTTTCTTGTGGGTATATTATACAAATGAAAAATATCAGTGGTTTTGTGATTGGTTTTTTTTAAAAACACATTATTCAATGTTGAAGATAAAATGCTAAAGCATTTCAATCTAATGGGTAGCTTCCCATTGTGATTTGACATGTACACAGTGACCACTTTAAAGTGTAATCTCACTTAGCATTCCTTCTTTTAATTAATAAAAAACCAACAAAAACCAAACAAAAATTGCTATACCTGTTTAAAGGTTTTCGTTTTCAGAATGTTCACAAAAATTTCACGCAGTGATTATGTTGGTAAAGGCCACAAAAATCATAAAACCAAAGAAGTTTTCAAAAGTTTTGCAAAAGTTTGTCTCAAACTTGGTTGGTTTGTCTCCAAATTTGCTTTATTATGATTTTGTAGCTTACAAAAACTGGACGATATCCCTTCGATTGTTCTAAATAAGAAAATAATTTGGTCTTGATGGGACAACGGTGACCCTGTGCAAGTCTTCTGTGACTTGTTTGGTTTTAGTTGCCATCTGAAAATATTAGCTGAAGTTGAAAAAATTTGGAATGGGGAAAGAGAAGGAAAATCAAAACATTTCAGTGGAAAACTTAAATGTTAAACAACCCTGTTATACGACCACGGATAACCTATATTATACGAAATCACACCCCTCTTTCTGTTCCTCTTCACCCTTACTGCACAGCATGTGTGTAGTGTAGTAACTGTATAAATTTTAAATAAATAGAACCAATGAATGGGAAAGCCTATCACTAGTTGGACTGGTTGTTTAGGGAAGTTTATTTTTCCTGGCATCTGACTTCCTTCTCTTTGGCAGGAAAGGAAATAAGAGATCTGACTAAGAATCCTGATTGACATAATGGAAGTACATCACCTAGAAGTGATTAAATGAAATTTTATTTCATGTAAGTAACAAAGGATTAGGAAACTGATTTCTCTTTTATAAAAGGTTATGTTAAAGGTTATTCTGTTTCCTCAAAAGTCATTCTGTATTCTGCTTGATTCGCTCTTTATCTGTGCTGCACATCATCTTAACCTCAATATTTCCATTACTTTCCACGTTCTAGTGTAGAAAGTTCTCCATAAGCATAAGTCAAATCCTCCTCATTTATGATGATATCATTCTGGGAAAATAATGTTGAAATCAGTGAAATTACTTTGTAAACCAGGCTTTTAGAAGCAGGAGAATAATTTGAATTATGTATTGTTGCTTGTAGGCAAGACTTTGTTTCATAATGCTTTATATGTTTGCATCTGCTTTGATTTACTGTCAAAATCAATTTTGTTAATATTTCATCTCAGGCATCAAATTGTTTCTTTCTATACTCTGGTCTTCATTGCTGAATCTGTTACGAGCATGTGTCTTCCACAAAGATTAAACTTTTTTTTTTTACAAATGACAAAATGAAAATAGCTTATTCTTTTCTATTTCCAGAACTCAAAAAAGAAGATGCATTTTTCTTTGCTGGATCCAATTGAATTGCACTAATTGGATTGATGAGGCTTGAAGGGTTCACATATTAAAATTCTGCACTTATCTTAAATCTTCTGTTGTTGTTTGTCTTCATTTAGGGAAAGCTACTGCCCCAAAAGCTTGTCACATAAGGCCTATCATATTCTGGGGCAAAACTATTTGTAATCAGGGTCACTAACACCCAAGTAATGCCACAATAAATCCAACTGTGGCAATTGCAAACTTGTCTGAGTTTTGTCTACATCTTTTGATTTAATAGCATGATGTCATTCATTAATTAATTAAATCTCACACTTGCAGAAAATCTGTAACATGCTGATCTCAGAGGAAAAACATCACGTGATAAAAAAATCATGTGATAAAAGTGAACAAAGGTACAAGATGACAGAGATGATGCTGGTAAAATACTTAGTTTGAGAAGTTTTTGTTATTATTTCAGGGACTGGAGTAATCTATAACACTTTTAATTAACAAAATGGTTATTTAATTACTTTTATTGTGTCCTTGTCTCCTTTTCTTATTCCTTACCTCTCTTTTTTCTTCACTGTTTTGCCCTTTCTTCACACATATAAGCCTTAACTTACTCTTAAAAAAGATACTTTAAGAGACTACATTTATTTTCATTTAATTTAACCAAAGGAAGCTGTTTTTGTTGTTTTGAGATCAGTGTGTAATATCTTTAGGGAGACATTTGCATTCCAGGTAGAAAAGAAAGTATTTTGCTTTTTTTTTTTTCACCATCAATCCATCTCTTCTCATGGTACTGAAGATTCACTCCAGAGAATCTGCTAATTTTTATTATTTTACTCTTCACCGCACTCAAAGATCTCCAAAGATGACACTTATTACTTCAAATGTGCACAACACCTCTGCACCGATGAAATAAATTTGCAGGCAATGAGAACAAATTTACTCTGGCAGTGAAGTTCCTCTGAAATGACTCTGCAACTGTGTTTTCATTTTTTTTTAATAGACAGGATCTTTCTTATAAGAAAGGCCAATATACAGTAAATCTGTTAGTAAATCTATTGACAGCTTCTTACTTTTTTTTTCAGAAGAAAACAAAGTTATAGGACAAAATGTGCAACAGAAAGCTACACATATTTGCATATTCAAAGACATTAGTCGTGTCTGTTAGTTGATTTATTTATGAGCTTTTTAACATGTGAAATGCTCTGCTGGGCAAACACTTTTAAGAATTGAAATGCATAATTGTTGATATAAACCCAGGATTTTACGCAGTATTATTTGTATACTTTCTTTCTATGCTACTGCATTTGTATGGAAGTGCAAGTTCATACATACTTAAACTAACTTCTCTTGGCAGCATAATATATAGTGTCATTAATCCTGTAAATCTCAGCTAGCAAATGACTTGTTTCTCACCTAACAATAGCTACTGACATGGCATCAACCCTGGATGTGTTTTACATCGGATACTGCTAAATTTGTGACCATCTCAATCTTCTGCACGGGTACAGAACCCTAAGCTGAAGATTTATGGGGTCAGTGTTTGAGGGTGTCTCCTCTCTCTCATCTGCTCTCTGCTTCCCATGCCCTTCCCTCCCATCCCCTTCCTTTGTCATGGTCCCTCAGCACCACATCTGCCCAGCTTTTAAATACCTCTGGGGATGGTGACTCCACCACTGCCCCGGGCAGCCTGGTCCAATGCCTAACAACCCACTATATTAAATTTAAAAAGGTGTAAAGATTTTGTCTAAGCATCTTGTTTTATATCCCCACAGCCCCATCGATGGTAGCATTCCTTTGTCCAGTTTTGGGCCCCCTACCATAAATAAGACATTGAGGTGCTGGAGCGGGTCCAGAGAAGGGCGACAAAGATGGTGAGGGGTCTGGAGAATAAGTCTTATGAGGAGAGGCTGAGGGAACTGGGGGTGTTCAGCCTGGAGAAGAGGAGGCTGAGGGGAGACCTTATTGCTCTCTCCAACTCCCTGAAAGGAGGGTGGAGAGAGGTGGGGGTCGGTCTCTTTTCTCAAGTCACAGGCGACAGGACAAGAGGAAATGGCCTCAAGTTGCACCAGGGGAGGTTCAGGCTGGATATTAGGAAAAATTTTTTCACTGAAAGGGTTCTCAGCCATTGGAATGGGCTGCCCAGGGAGGTGGTTGAGGCCCCATCCCTGGAGGTGTTCAAAAGACGGGTTGATGTAGTGCTGGGAGGTATGGTTTAGTGATGGTGATGCTCCTTGTTTGTTGTGTGGGTGTCTATTTTTGTCAGTTGGGTTGACGGTTGGACAAGATGATCTTTAAGGTCCCTTCCAACCTAGAAGATTCTGTGATTCTGTGAAAGGGGAAGCTGGGAGAAACAGAGGGAGTTGTTAGTGCCTCTTGGCCTAACAGCAATCAAGATCAAGTTACCTATAACTGGAGAAGTGGAAGGAGGAACCAGCGTCAGGGAGGTTAGATGAGGTCAAGCTTCCTCATTACAACTAGAAACAAGTCCTCTCATCTCCAATAGACTTTAGTACACCCTCTTTTTAGGCCGGTTCTACAGATCACTGTGGAAGAAGGATAGAGTGAGATGCTATTGTACGACTTACCACCACATATACGGGCAGGACTTTTGCAAAGCTGTAAGAAAGTAAACAATAAAGAAAGAACAATTTTAGGATATGAACTAACACCTTTTGAAAATGCAGTTGCTGAATTTTATTGCAAATCTAACTTGCTAATTTACAAATTGAAAACTACCGTCAACAAAAAAAAGAACAGGCATAAACTTCCTTGTGTAGTTTTGTGACAAAAATGTGAACAGATTCTGTTCCTGGACCCATCTGTTCCTCCCACAGTCTTTTATTTTCCAGCAATCCTATTTTCCATGCATTCACACATTCTCTTCTATTTTACTAGGTTTTTTATCTTCTCAGATCCATCTTGCATGTGAGTTATGTTGGCTCTGGTGAATGATATAACAGTTTGATAAGAGCAACAAACATCTAATAGCACATGTATTTCAAACAACACTTGACTGAAATATTTCTCTTGAAACTTTGATTTCAAGTCATTTCTTTCTATCTGTAAAATGTTCCCTGTCTAACAGAGACGTGGTGGTGAAAAACGGATAGATGCTCCTGTATGACCTTAGAAGTCCACATTTCACACTGTCCTTCATGACCAAATGTCAGTCTGTGTGGTCAGCACGGTAGGACATCTTCAGCCATTCAAATAGGGGAGTGACTGGGCACATCAGCTACCGTGGTAAATATAAATGTAAAAATATCTTCTGGAAAATGGTTGAGATGGACTTATAAGGAAGTAATCATCACCCTGTACTCGGCACTGGTGAGGCCCCACCTCGAGTACTGTGTACACTTTTGGGCCTCTCACAAAAAAGACACTGAGGGGCTAAAGCATGTCCAGAGAAGGGCAACAGAGCTGGTGAGGGGTCTGGAGCACAAGTCTTGTGAGGAGTGGCTGAGGGAGCTGAGGATGTTCAACCTGGAGAAAAGGAGGCTGAGGGGAGACCTTCTCACTCTCTACAACTCCCTGAAAGGAGGGTGTAGCCAGGGGGGATCAGTCCCTTCCCCCAGGGCACAGACAATAGGACAAGAGGCCTCAAGTTGCACCAGGAGAGGTTTAGGATGGATATTAGGAAAAATTTTTACACTGAGAGGGTTATCAATCATTGGACCAGGCTGCCCTGGGAAGTGGTAGAGTCACCATCCCTGGAGGTATTTAAAAGCCAGGCAGATGTGGTGCTGAGGGACATGGGTTAGTGATGGGTTTTGTCAGTGTTGGGTTGATGGTTGGACATGATGGTTGGATCTGAAAGGTCTCTTCCAACCTAGGCAATTCTGTGATTCTATGACAAGGGGAATAAGCACCACTGGCTGACTATTAAGCCTCTAGAGATGACAACAGGCAAAGCAGAAGTTTCTGGCTTTGTTATAAACACTTAAAAGATATTTTTAGTATTTCCCATTACTGGAAATGTGCTTTCAGCCTGCCAGGAGAGGAAGAGTAGCCATATACCCCCTGACGGAACTTCTTGGAACATTTTGGCTTACTGTTTTAATTAAACTGTATTAAAGGACATTTCTAAATGAAATAAATAAATTTCATTTTCTAAATGAAACAAAAGCACATATCTTGGAACACTTTGTGATTTAACTATTAGTCGATGCTTAACATTCCAATGTATCTTATAAATCTGGTTGGTTATGACCAACCACATTTAATTTGCAACTAGTGTACTGTTACAAAAGGTATTAGAATCTGCTAAAACAGTAAGCTCAGGAGAGTTACTTGTTGCCATAAAATAATACTTCACTTTTGCATACTAATGTAATTGTGTTTTGTTTTAAAAGTAGAGACAACTTATTTACCCTGAGGATACATTTTATTATCATGTGAAATATGGAATGTTATTTTGCTTCAGGAGATAAAAGCAATTTTCATCTGAATTCCCCCAGAAACTGGTGCATCAGCTTACCTAGTCATCTGTAACATCTGCGAGGGCTATCTTTCAATAAGCGTTCTTTAGTATTATTAATTTGTGCAAGGCTTGTACAAACTAAATGTTTCATGAAGAAGGTGCTTTCTTGTATTTCTTCTAAAGTAAGCAAGACTAAATTGTTGCTGTTGTGAGCAGATCTTACCTCCTCGGGGTTTCAAGTTGTAATGTCTTTGTGGTGGGCTAGAGGTGGCCAACAGCCAAACTCGGTCCCTTTTTGTCTTCAGCTGGGCAGGGGGAGAAACCAGTAAGAATAGTAAGAAAGTGTGTGGGTCAAGATAAGACAGGGAGATTTCTTATTAGCTACCATCATTGGCAAAACAAGCTTTACTTGGGGAAAACTAGTTTCACTGATTGCCAGTGGAAATCAAAATGTAATTATTAATCCAGGTAGAGGGTAACAAAAAGGCAAACATGAGAGCAACACCATTCCTACCTCCTTTCCCAGGTTCAGCTTCTCAGCACAGGAGAGGGAGTTACAGCCAGTCCATAAAAGCTTATCCTGCACTCCTTTTTCCTCACACTTTTCCTCTTCTCCAGCACAGGGGGCTTCACAGGCTGCTGGGGATATGTGCTCAGCACCTCCTCCATCTTTCCCACCTTGGTGTTCCCTTTACCGTTTTTCTCCTGTTTTCTGCCCTTTCTTAAATTCAGTTTCCCAGAGGCACTGCTGGTTTGGCCGAGGGGCTCAGCTGTGTCCATCTGCTGGTCCACTGCAGCCAACTGGAACTGTCTGTGTCTGCTATGGGGCAGCCCCAGTTTCTCCTCACAGAGGCCACCTTGCTGCCAGCTTCTGGGAACCTGCACTCTAATTAAAAAAATAAAATAAAATAATTGCCAACAGTAGAAATAGTACAAAAATACTGCTATTTTTCACTAGTCTGCTTTCCAGCCTGTAAGATTTTTTTTTCTTTTCTAAGTGTCTGGCATCTTGTGTGTGAAAAGTCCTTCAAACATTTTTTAAAAATCCCCACAAAATCTTATCTGATCTCCCAAGTTTTCATCAGTTTCACAGTCCATGTGGACCTTAACCAATCATAGCTCGTTGCCTAATAATGTTAATGGTAATTCATTTCTTCTTCTAATTAAACACAGATGTAGATCTAAAATTTAAGAAAATAGGAAAAGCTGTATTCCCTTGCCCAGCTCATAATTTCCTTTTTCTACCACACTGCAGGGTCGTTGAGAGTACCCCAGAGTCTACCACAGATGCACATTAATTACCCGTTCTCTAATTACTAGGGTACCAGTATAACTGTTCAACCATTCATTAAGCTTTCTTCTCAACTTTGCAAAGCCCCAGAGATGCGCGCAAAAAGCGCACAACTTGGCAATGTTAATTGAACCCTATTAACTCATAAAATGTACAAAAAGTGTAACTATTGATAAAATACCATTTTTCATTTTGTCCACTAAGCCCACAACATACAAACAATCATTTTTGGTGCAATCTATTTGGACATTCAACAATGCAGCTGCTCACAGATTGTTAATTATTGGGCATACACCAACAGGATTAGGGAAGAGTCCTGGCTGCTAAATTACCAGTCTAATTCCCCACTGAAGACCTGCATGGAGGCAGTTAGCTATATAAGCAAATCTAAATAAGATGATTATCTAGAAAGTAAGAATATTAACAAGAGGAAATCTGTGAAATAAATAAAGTTATCAACAATCAGGAAAAAATACAGTCCTAAACACCTTTGTAATTAATTTATTTCCAGGATTTAAAGAGATGTTCAGTTTTAACGCCTTAAAACATTTTTGCCAACATCGTCCAGTATTTAATATGACTGAAGGAAGAGTTATGACATGAATGAATCAGTCACAAAGAACGAAGTCTTGCTTTTAAATACCTATATTTTTCCTGTATCTGTCACGCATTTGATTTTTAAGGTTCATTTGTTGCAAAGACGCAACGTTTCACCATCTCCCTTTTTTTACATACTTCTGAGATGTTGTGATGACTCTCATTTGCTCCGGTTTTGGTTTCACGTGGTCTGTGCCAGCAGCTTCAAAGTGCATCCTTTCTTCTATCTTATCGGTATAGGAACTATTATTACCTACTAGTACAGTTAGTATTTCTTGATAAATATATAAGTTAATTCATTAATAGTGGCTTGTGATCTATTTGTTGTTTTTCCAGGAGTCAGAACCCACTGATGAATTCTCGACATTGCTTTGCAAATTCTCTGTTTCACTTTAAGTAATCACATGTCTTCTCAAAGCCCCTCTCAATATATTCAGCAGTATTAATTATGTACCTGAGTGGCTTTTCAGTACAGCAGCAATTAAGACCTGGTGTTGTTATTACAGATATATCCAATAGTCTGTAAAATTTTACAGTTATTTTTTTCTATTTGTTATGCCAGAGCAGTCAGTAACTCTTTTCTTGTACTTAGTTGATCTATTAATATAATCTTAACGTTTAAAGGATTCCAAGCAAGGAAAATTTAGGCCTGAAAACTCTGGTTCACACAATTAAGTAGAATAGTGAGCAGTTTGAAATACATGTACAAATACTCTGTCTTTAAAGTTACAGTAAGATTAACTGTTGAATAATTGTCATTAAAATAGATGCCACATCTTTGTCGTATTAGTGTAAGTGGTTTGCTAGAACTTACTTTTGTAATAAGTGTAAGGCTAAGTTATAATAATAAAACACTCCTTACAATTGATACTCATGCAAGCTTGACATAAATGAATGATTTTTGCAGTCTATAGCAATTAGCTCAATATAGAAATCCTTAGAAACTGCATGAATTACCATTTTTAAAAAGTATAGAAAATATAAAGGGAAGTTCTTCCCCTCACAGTGCATTTCTTGATACCAGACCACCATGTTGCAGCAAATGAGAATCAGCTGAACAATTGCTTTGTGCTAATCAATAAAACAGATTAACCCCATACAGACGATTCTGTTCAAATAAGCATGTGACAATTACTACAATTAATCAAAAAAAAAAAAAAAAGAGAAGACAACATATGTTGATTGATCAGGTCTAAAGTCATCTAAACCTTGACCTTTATAGCTATCTTTTGCATTTTGAAGCAATCAAAGAAATGTGCCAGTGAATTGCTCAGTTTTTCCTCTGGTCTGTAACATTTACTGTTTCTTGAATCGGGGATTTTTACTTTTCAGTTTGGTTTTTCCTGATCAGTTAGATCAGGGTTGCACTTGATTACAGATTACACTTGATGGTAATCATACTGCCTTTATTAGACTTTTGCTTGATTTGATTATTTGAGTACTAAAATTATTATGAATCTTTCCTGTCAGAATGAATTTCCTTTGCCCTTCATAGTGGGAAAAAAAAAATAAAAATCGGGGAGTAAATTATACACATTTAATGCCTTCCATGGGATGTCAGATCACTGAGAGAATGAAAAGCAGAAAAAGAAAAAGCCCTAATAACAGTCAAAAGGCTGAGATAACAAAAAAAAAGCAAACAAAATTACACGTAGTACCAGGCACGATTACAAAAATGGCACAACATAAGATTTGCTATCCAAACTCCAGGGATCACTAGAGTCTCCATGGAAGATAATCCCAAAGCCCACAGAGGCACAGAGAAGGATTTGGGGACTAACTTTCGGACTTAATCCACCCGAGGCCTAGGCAATGACTGGCGCCATGTTCCCATGTCCTGCATTACCTCCACCTGAGGCTGGGCTGCAAACTGCCCTGTGCAGCCGGTAGCCACCTGTGGCGTCTGACTGACAGAGCAGGTGGCCATGGCTGGCATGGAGTGGCCACCCACACTTGCCCTGGGCCGGCTCCATCACCTGTGGGTGCTGCATTTGGCCAAGGCTCTGGCACTTTAACTCCAGCCGAGCAATGGCCCCATCGGCCTGTGGCCCAGGCCCAGGCCTCGGCCTGTGCGCTCCCTTCCAAGCCTCGGCCCGTCCCTAAGGAGGCTCCAGAAGCCCGAGGGCTGCCCTGGGTTTCCCCCCAGCTCTCCCCGCTCCCTGCCTGGGAGACGCCCTGGCTGTGAGGCCCAGCCCTGCCCCTCTCCACAGGATTCCCCTGCCGTTGCCCGCCATGAGGGAGCTGCTGGTGCCTGCTGCGGCCTGGTAAAAATTGAAGAGTAAATACCTTCCACCTGTTCGGAAATACTGCGCGGAACGATGTCCAAAATTTCCACATCCTACAAGGAGTTGGGACCCCTGGTAATTCAGTAGCGTATACTGTTTCTCATTTGCCGTAGAATCGTAGGATTGCCTAGGTTAGAAAGGACTTTTCATATCATCTAGACCAACGATCAACCTAACCCTGACAAAACCCATCACTAAACGTCCTCGCTAATGCATACTGTTCGTAAAATATGGGAGCTGTGTAACATCGTAAAGACCTAGTAGCTAAAATGTGTGGAAGATTTGCTTTGTAAGTCATTACTTTCACAGTGCATATTGCATTTATCTTGGAGGAGATGTATTTTCCCATTTTTCTCTGGCAGCAAACTTGTTTAAGTCGGCTTAATAATACTGGACTATTCAGAAATATTTAAATTCATGAAAGAGTGCATCTTTTTCAAGGAAAATACGGACTTTATATTCTAAAAGAGATAAAGTAAAATTAATGTTAGTTTGCCCACTGGTAGTTTGAAGTGAAACATTAAAATAGGGTTTATAACCCACCATTCGCTATTCCATTGCTTTGTGCGATCTACCCAAGTGATAGACAGTGTCTTAATTTTGTTTTAATAGGACTGCCACTGGGTGCAGCAAATTTAAAAGATTGAACCTAAAATTAGGAGGGAATAGAAAGATGGCAAAGAGGAAGGGAAGACGTTTAATATCTTATATTTCTGATTAATGATGCAGTGGACTATATCATATGACTACGGATGTTTTGATGTGAAAATCGTCTTTTAATTGGATATTTAGATGAGCTGTATTCTTTATTATTCTTATTAAATTATGGCTGTATATATCACTTTATGTATTAACATCTTGTACAAGGACTTCATTTGCATTTAATTATTTTCTCTGTAAAATGATTTCTGGTTTTGAAATTATGCATTTGTACATTACAGAACAATCAAATTACCAGCCTCACTGCCAAAGATCAATTCAGAACTCTGAGAAGTGTGATGAGGTAGGTTTTCCATCATTAAAATTGCCTACAAATTCTTCAGCACTGTCAAAATGTCAATGGCTGTTATTTAATATGTTTATGACTAGCAGGAGTAAATGGGATTGTGTAGTAAAATGGAATTTTCAAGAAAGTTAATCTTTTCACAAGTGGAATGTTTTGCTGGAAGTCTAAGAAATCACTGGAATAAATGTGTCTATTTTTTATAGGTCTTTGCCTTCTAACAATACCTAGTCTTAAGAAAGGCACAAAAATGTTATGTGGGTTCTAACTGAGACCTGACGGATTCAAACATCAATGAATTTTACCTTTGGTGCACTGCATTGTGAAACAGAAAATGATAAGAAAGGAAGACCTAAACTTGATTTTGTCCCTGATTCCTTATTCTTATGAGGGCAGTGCTGAGGATGGCAAACTGAGATTAACATATTAAAATAGCCAAGTGGTCTCTTAACCTTTACGATGCCAACACAAATATGTATATAAACAGAGTTCAGCTCAATTCTACAGTCACTGCTTTTCACACACATATTTCTGTCTGAAGTGCTAAGAAGTAGTTTTTAACTATTGAAGATGTTGCCATCCTATCCCCCTTACTACCTACTGTACTAGGCAACAAGAGGAGGACTTCTCTGTGCCTGATTTCAGGACACATTATAATTTTGTGATTTTTTAGACAGCTGGAATGCACACAGGCAATAATAGAAATCTGTTGTCAACACAGCTCTCTAAGGTCAAGTACATCTTCCTTCTCAAGGAAGGAGTTGGAAAGTGTTGTATATCCTGAGCTTCTGAAATCTAAAATAGCTGGTGCAACCACCATTGTTTTAGCTGCAGATCCAAAATACAGCACCATATGGGCTGCTATGAAGAAAATTAACTCCATCCCAGCCAGAACCCGTTACATTGAATTAAGTGATGTAAATCAGCGGCTGCTATCAGCAAACATGAAGTCTGAAAAATATTGCACCTCTTGGAAGTACCTTCTGTGGAAATACATGTTTTTAATGTCCCTCTTTCCCCTAGTCCCTGGCTACCTCAGTAGAGAATGATGATACGAACTGTCACCTTCTGTTCAGGCTCAGACAAGAAGGAATATCAAGTTGGAAAGATTTTGGTGCATTTTTAGAAAGAAGGTACATCACAGGATGTTTTCCATAGTCAGTAATGTGCTAAACAGAATTTCCTATTAGCAGAGATAAAATATATGGTTTAGATTTCAAATCTATATTTTAATTATTCAGGCTAGAAACCTTAAAGGCTTTGGCAGAAAGATCATAGAGTCATGGAATCATACAATCATAGAATGGTTTGGGTTGGAAGGGACCTTAAAGATCATTCAGTTCCAACTCCCCTGCCCTGGGCAGGGACACCTCCCACCACACCAGGTTGCTCCAAGCCCCCTCCAACCTGGCCTTGAATCCTTCCAGGGATGGGGCAGCCACAGCTTCTCTGGGCAACCTGAGCCAGGGACTCACCACCCTCACAGTAAAGAATTTCTTCCCAATATCTAATCTAAATCTCCTCTCTTTCAGTTTAAAACTGTTACCCCTTGTCCTATTGCTCCACTCCCTCAGATCTTTAAGTCACAGTTTTGAGTCAGGTGGCTATCAACCACAGTAAGCTAAAAATGCCAAGTATAAGAACAAAGTTTCTTTTGGAATACATGTCACAGTTCACAAATGGTTAGGAGAGTTTACAATTGTGTAGACTTTGTGAGAGTTGAATTTTCTGCCAGCACTTTTTAAGCGGGGGAAGGAAACCTACAAAATTTTCGCCAGCACTTTTTAAGCGGGGGAAGGAAACCCACAAAATTTTCTAAATTATTCATACATGGCAACAGTGCATTTCCATCCTTTTGCTAAACTCGGGCCTCAGTGGGGACTGAATGTCTTTGTCTCTTACAAAAACAAAAGCTTAACTCTGAGAGGCAGCAACTCCTGGCTCTCGGCTCCAGCTGAGATTAGAGATTTGGGAATCAGGAGGTGAGAATCTGCCCACAAACCTTAAAGTGCTGATAGGGAAACATGCCTTAGATTTGTTTCTCTTGAATAACAAATTATTTATTTTGGGGATATCTGTACCAGTAACCAGCCACTTAGAAATTCAGTGATGCTGGAAAATATTCTCTTATATTTAGGATTTCTTTCAGTGAAGCTGAACTGAATTGAAAATACGAGGAAGAAAAGATTTTACAAGATTTACCTTTCAGTTTATAGACACTGGTGATCATACATTATCAGCATGTGATAGGTAACATCGTCCCACTCTTTATCTCATTTGCCTTTTTGATGGTTGGTCAGATATTTGGAAAATATTTTCAGTAATGTTTTTAGCCCATTTCCTCAAGTGGAAATGATAGCACCAAAGTAGAATAAAATTCTTTGTTCTATTAAACACTTTGTAGATTTTAAGGGAAGAAGATGCCATTATATTTAACAGGTCTGATTTTCTAAATAACACAAAGTTTTGTCTATGTAGCAAGTTTCTGACTGCTGCTTGAGCTTTGTGTGTCTTTCACAAAAAATATTTCGCCCTAAATTGGGGGTTTTTTAGTGATGGAAATCCAACACATCCCTTACTAAGTGCTTTCGTATGGATAATAATTTTTATTATTAAAAATTATGCCTTATTTATGGCTGGAAATTGATCTAATTTCAGCTTGGATATTGTTATGCCTTTGTTTAGTAGATTTAAAAACCTTGCCTTTGAAAAGTTAAGTAAATCGAGCTTTTTAAATGTCAAACTCCTGATCTTTAATCAGTCTCATGAGCCTTGTCTGAACCTTTACAAATTTTTTTGAAAACTTTGAAGATTTAGGCAGACTAATAGTCTCTCCAGTGTTGTATTCAGAAGAGATACTATCTTCATATTTCTTCTTTTATACAAGCATACTGCAAAGTACCTCTTCTGATAGGATTTATTTGGAGTTTTGTTAACTCTTGACGTGACTAATGTTGTTTAGCCCATGTTTTTGAGTGTCAGGATTATGACACAAGGTACTTCAACAACTCTTTGCATTTGAATCACAACAAACATAGGAACTAATAAGAAAGTTGGGATTAACTTGGCCAACACAACCAAATTCTAGTTAATTAAATATCTGTAAACCTCTTAGCTCTAATTTTCTTCTCATCTAGGTCAGGTTCATCATAATCTCTCTGTGCACAGCACTGTGGGTTTTACCTTGCTCGTCTATATTTTTTCTTCTGGTGGTAACAGATATTCTAGAATTTACTTCAACAGCAATTGCTGCAGCAATTATATAAATTGGCTGCACTGTTCTGCAAAGCTGGGGGGGACAGGCAGAAGACAGGAAAACAGATATTCTAGAATTTACTTCAACAGCAACAGTGCAGCAATTATATAAATTGGCTGCACTATTCTGCAAAGCTGGGGGGGCCAGGCAGAAGGCAGGAAGTATTTGTCTGAGAGCTCATCACCCAAATAAAGGTAGAATAATTTATTTGCAGAGGGAAAATAACCTTCCCCCTCTCCCCCCCAACCCCCGAATTTTAAGCAACATAGGAAAGTAGCTCTCCTTTGTAACATAACATTGAGTAGAACAGGTAATTTTCTCTGTCTGCTTCCTATTTCTCCTTTGAACCCTCAAAAGTCAGCAAAATATGCAATTTGCTGGGCCAGTGGCCCGATCTTCTAAGTCAGCCCAATCAGGTATGTTCTCATTCTTAGAACTCCAGCACTATCTTTGTTATATTCGCTTGTAATCAAGTCTTCTTTGCCTACTTTCAATGATTTATGCTTGTTTAAAGAACAGACACTTGTATGGCCGACGTCTTAACAAAAAATTATGTATCCTCACCAGCCAAACAACTTGCAAACACAATACCAGCCAACTGCAAAGTGAAGTGAGTTGAAGCTGCAGCGCGGACTGTTGGGAACTGGGAATTAGCATAGAAGAGGCAGATGCAGGCAGATTTCCAGTTGGTTTGCTGGCCAGGAGAGTGCTGCACGCTTCCAACTGGGGGTCTCTGCTTCCAGCAGATAGGACCCATCACACGGACTGTGAGGTCTTTCCCAATGTTCAATTTAATTTAAAAGAAGATCCCTCTACCTGGGGTTGCGTGGGTTTGCGTTGCCTTTTTTTTTTACAGTTTCTCTGCTGGGTGGGGAAGGGTTAGCAATTAAAAAATTGAATGTGACTTCTGTTATATTTAGTCAATGGAATTTGAGTAAAGCTATTGCTGCTTTTACTTTTGAGAAAAAAAAAAAAAAAGAGAAAAAAAGCAGTAAGTGCTGCATTTGCTGCAAGTGGTCTGGTGTTGATTAACCCATTCCTTATGTTTATATCTTTCCTCCTGTTGTTTTTAATGGAGAAATGTATGGTCAAAGTGAGGGGATTATATTTCCAAGCAAAGTATATGACTTGTATACAATTATTGCAGTAAAGTCACAGGGCTTTTAAAGGGAGGTGTTGATTTTACCAAATCTATGGTTGTGCAGAAACTAAAGCATTGTGCCTCCCAGCGGCCCAAGAAATAGTTACAGATCAATCTGTAGACAAGCAAAATAACAATGGAGATTCTGGGGCACTCGTATTTTGACTACAGTAAGATATTTCATGCTACAGCAGCATTATGTGAACTGAAAAATAGACTTTTCTATGTGATCTGAGAAGTATTTAAGAGGTCAAAACTCCCTCATTACACGATAGAACATGATTTCCTTATGACAGCTGGACATCAGTAGGAAGCAGGAACTGAAAGTCCACTTGGACTCATCTTTTCCCCATGGGGAAGATGAGGGCTCAGAGATGGGTACAAGCACGTATGATGAAGGCCATAACTCTTCTTCCCTTTCTAATGGCAGTGCTGATATATCAGAAGTCAGCTAAGAGCGAAATTCATTTCTGTGTGTGTGACAATCAGTTTGTGGCCCACATGATTAAAAAGCAGATGGCAAATGTCCCTGAGTCCTGAGGTTGGTATGACATTTCGTACTTGATTTTTTATGGTACAATATCATGTTCTGGGTAGAATGCATACTGGGATTAGATAATGGCACAGCAGCTGATTTGTTGTGATTTCAGGATAGGCAAATGTCCCTGAGTCCTGAGGTTGGTATGACATTTCGTACTTGATTTTTTATGGTACAATATCATGTTCTGGGTAGAATGCATACTGGGATTAGATAATGGCACAGCAGCTGATTTGTTGCGCTTTCAGGATGAGAGAGAGAGAGGAAAACTCCCAGAGCACCAGTGATCTAAGGGTAATGCTCACTTTGTTTGAAAAAAATTCAACATATATATATATACCAGTGATCTAAGGGTAATGCTCACTTTGTTTGAAGAAAAGTCAACATATATATATTTATGAATTTCAGAAAGATAGTTGACCTCTTCAGTATGCAGAGGACCTTCTACATCTTGTTAGAAGAGGCCTGACAACATTCAGCATTACACACTGCCAGGCTTTACCATGAACTATGGGTTTACATCAATTAAAATACTAGTGGGAGAACCTCTGAAAGATGTCCAGTTCTGGGCTTCCCAGTTCAAGAAGGACAGGGAACTGCTGGAGAGGGGACAGCAGAGGCTACAGAGATGATGAGGGGCCTGGAGCATCTCTCTGCTGAGGAAAGGCTGAGGGACTTGGGTCTTTTGAGTCTGGAGAAGAGGTGACTGATCAACGCCTACAAATACTTCAAGGGTGGGTGTCAGGAGGATGGGGCCAGTCTTTTTTCAGTGGTGCCCAGTGACAGGACAAGAGGGAACGGGCACAAACTGGAACAGGGGAAGTTCCATCTCAACATGAGGAAGAACGTCTTTACTTTGAGGATGGCAGAGCCCTGGCAGAGGCTGCCCAGAGAGGTGGTGGAGTCTCCTTCTCTGGAGACATTCCAAACCTGCCTGGACACGTTCCTGTGCAACCTGCTGTGGGTGACCCTGCTGTGGCAGGGGGGTGGAAGAGATGATCTCCAGAGGTTCCTTCCAACCCTGTATCGTTCCGTGATTCTGTGATTTAGTTTAAGGTGGTGGACACTGGCTTGCTGTTGAATGTCTTCACATTATACAGATATTTATAGTTTCACAAAGAAGGCAGTCTTTTAATAGATACTTTAACAGCATTTGTTGGGTCATTAGGAGGTAAGCTGGTTCAGCATTCAGTAGAAGATATATCAGAACTAATAGGGTAGGCAATGTGCTTTTGCTACCAGCTTCCAGAGAGCTGGCTCAGGCTGTTAAAATTAATCACATATATAAAATCTGACAGTTGAAGTAGCCTAAAGACTAGACAAGTCCAAGCACTTCTTATTTTTTAAGGTCTCAGGACAAAGTCTCTAGTATTTTTTTTAATTCTCCGCATGTCATGTTTCTATTCATGCAATTAATGATTTTTTAGTTCATGAGACATTAAACCGTTAGTGTTTTTTGGCACAGTCGTTCCAAAGAGATTAGCTTTGTCAGCTGGATCAAGAGCTGTCAATAGGCTGATGAAGATTTAAGTTTTGCAGGTCCTTCCTGAGTAGAGAGGATTTTCATAACGGTTAAGACATCCAGTGCAAGTTCACGGTTATGAACCACACGCTATAGAGCAGCCAGATAAGATAACTTTGGTGTGCTTGGTGAGAATAACTGAAGAAAATGTAGTAAAATTAAAGGAGAAAACAAGGAAGGGTTTTAGGTTGCTCTCAATTGTTGCCAGATGTACTATTTGCTTATAAGAAGTACTGCTAAGGTGGATATAGTACTAAGACACTTGAATTGGAAAGCAATTGTGGATATTATCATGTTACATGAAAAAGCAGAACCTTAGGGTGGGTATGGAGGTTGATAATATCTGATTGCACAGGGCCAAATGCAATAGGTCCAGAGAAGGGCAACAAAGCTGGTGAGGGGTCTGGAGAATAGGTCTTATGAGGAGAGGCTGAGGGAGATGGGATTGTTGAGTCAGGAGAAAAGGAGGTTGAAGGGAGACTTTCTGTTTTCTACAACTCCCTGAAAGGAGGTTGGAGCAAGGGGGAGTCAAGTCCCTTCTCCCAAGGCAATAGGACAAGAGGAAAGTTGAGGTCTTATGAGGAGAGGCTGAGGGAGATGGGATTGTTGAGTCAGGAGAAAAGGAGGTTGAAGGGAGACTTTCTGTTTTCTACAACTCCCTGAAAGGAGGTTGGAGCAAGGGGGAGTCAAGTCCCTTCTCCCAAGGCAATAGGACAAGAGGAAAGTTGACAAATTGCACCAGGGGAGGTTCAGATTGGATATTAGGAAAATTTTTTACACTGAAAGGGTTATTAAGCATTGGAATGGGCTGCCCAGGGAAGTGGTTGAAGCACCATCCCTGGAGTTATTTAAAAGCTGGGCAGATGTGGTGCTTAGTAACATGGTTTAGTGATGGTTCTTTGTCAGAGTTAGGTTGATGGTCGGACTAGATGATCTTAAAGATCTCTTCCAACCTAGACAATTCTATGATTCATTGAAATCATCAGAGTTGACAGTATTAGTTTTGAAGGGGGAAGAGTTACATTCGGTCAGGTGTTGAACAACCACATCAAATGATGCCTGTCACTTCAAATAACCAAATAATCCATTTCTGGCTTCAAAGGCAAAAT
Organism: Calidris pugnax; assembly: GCF_001431845.1. NCBI lineage: Eukaryota > Metazoa > Chordata > Aves > Charadriiformes > Scolopacidae > Calidris > Calidris pugnax. Next base: position 28,877 of record NW_015091190.1, on the reverse strand, counting down.
ATGTGGTACCAAATTTCTGGCCAAAGCCAGGTTCCAGGAAGAAACAACAAGGCATTAATAGGGAATCTTTTAGAGAGGACCTGGCCTAAGAGCCAGCAGACTAAGTATTTTCTATATTTGCTCAAATAGTTACATTTGAGATTTTTATTGAATATGTTTTTATGAATATTTATTTAGAACATTTTTATGAATAGAGGAGAATATGTGGATATAATATACTTATATGTCAAATATATGCACAATATTAAATTATGGTCTGCATCTTTGTTCCATGTTCACTCTCTGCCCATCTGATTGAGTCAGTAGGAAAAGAGGTTGGGTTTTTATTTTGTTGAAAGTCTGATTTTATGTGGGAAAACATGCAAGGAAGCAAAAGCAGATACGGCTTACATGTTTGGTAGTTCTGTTCTACAGATATTATCAGAGACAGCAATAAATGGAGAATGTGATGTCAGATCCTGTTCAGTCTAAGAGATGTGCTTAAGTTCTGCAAATGCAGAAGGAATTTTGCTGGAAAAAAAGAAAAACATTAAAAATCCAAATTTAAAGTCCAGACTTCCTGGAAATGTGAAAATTCAAACTGTGAAATCCAAAAAAGAGGCCTTAAAAAATTGGCTTAGCATTTAAACTTTGGGCTCAGGAGTACACTGTGATTACATGGGGTGTGAAAGAAGCAGAACAAGAAATCCTGACAGTAAATTTTCACAGCTCTGTATAGGTTGATGAATTACAGTCAGTACATTTAGAAAAAAAATAGTGAAGAATCTGAAAGAGTATCTTATTCTGTAATGATAATGTAGAAAGAATTATATGTGGTGGTCTAATAGTAAGAGGATGCTTAATCCAGTAGTTGAGGATCCATTAATTTAGTTTTGAAAGAAAAGTAAGGTGCAGAAATGTGAATAGGCTCATTGTTGAAATTAATGCCAAAATCTGTCTGTTGATTCGATATTCTAAATATGTCAAACATAAGTACAGACTTTTGTGGTGTCCTTCTTTAGAGAATAAGCCCTTCCCTTCCCTTTCCTTTTATGGAACATAAATAGAGGCCTTATTTTTCTTGTTAGAAATATTTTCATTGTGATACATTTGTCAACAGAACGAAAATGTACATCCATTTTGAAGTACACTTACAAATTTGCTGTGTAAAGAACTAAAACCTCTGAACTACCAATTTCAAATAACTGCAGAAAATCACATTTGTTTCTCCTAATACGTAGACTGAGACATTATTTCCTATATAAATAAACCAGTTACAATGTCTAATAAAATGTTAAAAGTACGTTGCCAATCCTTTTTTTTTTTTTTTTTGCATACATTGGACAAGAAATTACATTGTGACTTCAGCCATTCAGCTGAAGAAGTGAGACAGTCCTTGGTCTTTTTTGCTCTAAGTCTCATTCAGGGAACACCATTAACTTTTCTCTTTTCTTTTTTTTTTCTTTTTTTCTTTCCTTATCCCTCTCCCCCCGCCCTTAATAATTTGATTAATCATTTCAGTTACATGTTTCCACTTGGCAGCCTCTGGAATCAAAGGTTCTATCTCAGCAATATGTCAAAAACAATGATACCGCAAAGGCTTGACTAAACCTTGACATGACACTAAGTGAGGAACTGAATCTCTTGAGACAACTGAGTGCATTAGATTAAATGAACTTTAAGAGGAACTTCAGAGCTACAAGCATAACCCACACAATCCATAAATATTGAATATATCTGCAAATCTGCACTGCCTAGCACTACTGCTTAATCCTGAATTTATTTTAATTCTATTTAAGAATTGCCCCGTGTCTTTATAACCGTGCATAAATTAAATGAAATGGCAACTAAGTAAAAGAGAAAGGCTTTTACAAAGCATGGAAAAATTATAAGGGTTGCTTAAAACTACCTCTTCTGTAAAATCCATCAGTCATTTTGGAAATAAGTCATGCTAAAACCAGTAAGGCTTGTTAATATTCTTGTACAGAGAGTATACCTGGGTGTTGCTATTGATGTTATGGTCTTGGAAATTCCATTCATTGTGCCCAGATCATCCACACTTGGGTTAATATGTGGGTGGGAGTATGTCAGAAAGGAAGGAAGACCTGAGCTTTCTCCTCTTCCTGTGGTTTCTACACAGTGTGGGTCTGAGGTGCTTTGGCTTGGGGACCTTCCTGGAGATCCATGTGACAGGTCTACATTTGACTTTCCTCTCTGAAAGAATGCCATAATTTTGGTTTCTCTTGTCAAACAACTTATATGGTGATGGTTTTAAGCTGAAAGATGGGAGATATAGATGAGATCTCAGGAAAAAATACTTTGGTGTGAGGGTGGTGAGAGCCTGGCCCAGGTTGCCCAGAGAAGCTGTGGCTGCCCCATCCCTGGAGGGGTTCAAGGGCAGGTTGGAGGGGGCTTGGAGCAACCTGGGCTGGTGGGAGGTGTCCCTGGGCTTGGCACTGGATGATCTTTAAGGTCCCTTCCAACCCAAACCCTTCTGTGATTTTATGATTGTATGATTCTATATAATTTTCTGAAGCATCCCTCAGCAAATGCTGTTATTCCACGTACTTCATTGGCTAGATATCTGCAAAGTAAAAATATCAGTTTTCTATTCTTCCTTCACACTGCTGTTATTCCACGTACTTCATTGGCTAGATATCTGCAAAGTAAAAATATCAATTTTCTGTTTGTTCTTCCTTCAAAAGTGTTTCAAAACAGCCAGTAGGAGGTAAAATATTTTGTCAAGGTGTCCATTTTCAACAAAATCCGCCTAAATTCTGATCTTTAGTTATATAACCACATGGTATACCATCGTATCATGTGTCATACTGAGTACTGACATTAAAAGAGTTATTAATGAATTTTGCTTTCAGATTGCTGATTAACTTTTAATTTTTCATATATCTTGGACATTTTATGAATCTTACACAAAATCGCTATTTTGATAGGAGGTATGTTGCACTGAGTTTTCTGAAATGGTGAGTTTATAATGCATCATTGTACAAGTATGATATTTCCAGGGTCTTGGCTGTAAGCAAAGAATTAGTAAAGTTGAAGCTGCAGGTGAAATTGGCAAATAGTTTTTAAAAGGATGGATTTATTACCATCCTAGAGAGGCTACTTTAATGTAGTTATAGACATTTTTGTAGATACTTATAGGTCTTATTTATATTTAATAGAATTGTAATCTATGCTATGATTAAAACAACAAAAGCTATGCCACTGAAATGTGTTTTTTCTTAAAATATTTGAATGGCAAAGGGAATAGAAACAGCAAATTATTTCTTTATGACCAAGAGTATTTGAGAGAGAGATTAGTATTCTCTCTAACAAAACATATTTTTATGGTCTGCATTTCATTAGATATTTATATAGATGAGGAACTGACGACTGAGAAATGGTACAGTAAACTTCTTCCTGAGATACATGGTCAATTGAATTTTCTTCAGTAACAATAGGTACATGTTTTATTTGCATGTTTCATGTTTATAAGTTTCAAAATTAAATAATAAATCTGCCTTTATTTTGGAACAGTAAACCAAAGTCCACACATCTGTAAAGGTAGCTGATGACCTTAACGGGACTGCTCGCAGAAAAAGATAGTTTAATATGTTTAAGGGTCGCATCTGCCAAAAATTAGCATTTTTATGCATTTTCTGATTGCGAAAAGTAATTCTTTTGAGATTCAGAAATGTTTGGGAGGTCTACTTGATTTATGACTGGAAGTTGTGATATTTTGGAGGTGCCATATTTCTTGCCATTTTACCCATTATTTTCTATTTACATAGCCACTTCTTCCGTTCTTTAACGAAAGAAATAAACATGCTGTTATTGTTCTGAGCCATTCAAAGGTCAACAATCTATTTTCTATTACAAAAATAATAAATTGTCTGTAACTCGTGCCATTATGGCCACCCTTCTGACATCTGCCATGAAGAGCGGTAGCTTTTGCTATGAAGCCAGAGCAGGATACACTTATTTAATTTATTCCCCAAGAGAAGGCCAGAAAGACAGAGTTTTAGGCATCTTTATTACCTCCATAAAGGTTTTAAACTTTGTTGTTATATAGCCTAGCCTTTCTCTTGGGGTAGTCTAAAGCGACCCTGAACCACTTTCAATTGTAGAAGGATTATATGAAGGAAATATTAACGTAAATATAACCTAAGTCTTGCTTTTGGGGTAGTCTAAAGCAATCCTCAACTCCATCCCATTATAGATGGATCATATGAAGACAGCACTCATTTAAATAGAGCTGACAGGTTCAGAGATAACTAGAAACTAAGATTGTCTAATCTTACTGTTGAGATAGGCCACAGGATTTAATCACTGAGCCAAATAATCGAAAGAAAAATGCCTTCTAAAAAGCAATCCAGCCTTGGTTTAGAGGAATCAAAAAAATCTGTTGCTCCCTTCAGGCATTTTGGCAAACAGTTTCATTTTCTCTGTAATTTGCCTGTACGATATTTTAATTTGGTCACATTTATCAACTTTATATGAAACATATGCCTTCTGGGATAATATTTCTGTATTTTTTTTCTATAAATAAGACATTACAATCGAAACAAAATAATTGTATGCTATGATGGTTTCCTAAAATAGGCTGCAATATGCTCTCTGTGGTAATATGCTCTCTTTCTTTGTGTTCAGCCTCCGAGATGTACAAAGAATAAACAATACAATAGTCTAATTAACTCATATGTCCACTGGTTGAGGGATGTGATTTGTTTTTTAGTTTGGTTATTGGAACACAACACGCTAGTAACACCTTATTCTGCAAGTTCTCTAATATTTATATTTGCTTGGTAGAAAATCTTTGATCCTGTGCTTAGGTTTAAGGAAAATAAATTATCACTGTTTTCTAGAAGCTCCAAAGACTGAGAGAAGTGTTGGAGAGCAGGAAAGCTTGGGATGTTACAGAATTTAGGGTTCTGGCCATCCAAAACTGATAAAACTGATGATAGTCCTTTTGATTCAGTGTTTTGCATTAATTTAATTTTTCTATTTAAAATTAAGACCCTGATTGCAGAATTAGGCAGCAGAGTGCTAACACCTATTTGTTAAGATGACGGTGAACATGAGCAATGCCAATCTGATGTCTTTTCACATAATATACTTTGCTCATCTTAAAACTTGGCAAAGATGAAAGGGGGCTTTTTTTGTTCATTTGGCTTTGGTTCTGTGATAGAAATGGAAAAGCAAGTACTTTGAACACTGTATAGTGTGTATCAGTAGAACATCAAGAAAAAAAATCTAATACCTGTGGAAAGCTTAGGGAAGTTGGCCTTGTTTACTCTCCATATAAAATTTCAGGATGTCACTTTGAATTATTAAGGTGTTTTCTATTTGTTTCTTGAAACACTGGAAACCTGATGTGGGAAAAGAGAATAGAGGTCTCCGAGTTCCAAACTATTACAGAGCTGAATGGGAAGCGATTTTAAACTCCCTTGGCAATCTTTCACAGACCCATAAATATATCTTAAAGGATGCTTTCTGTAATAAATCACTCTAATATAGGTCTTTTGTCTGTCTTAATATTACAACATCTGTGAGGAAAATGGATGTGAGCTTGTAAAGGGATCCACAGAAGAGACTGGCTTCGTAAGTGAGGTCTGTAGTATGCAAATGTAATGCTGATTGCTGCAGCATCCATTGCAGAGATTGGAGGAAGTAAAGACTGAGCAAAACACAAAATTGTCCTGATACTCTTAATGCTGGTTATCATAGGACTCAAGGGGTGTTTGATGACATTAGAAGCTATTAAACCCCCCCCAAAAAATTTTTATTATGGTTAAATCTTTAATTCACTAGTCAAGGAGTTGGTTTACCCTCAGACTTGCGTTCTCCAACTTTAACACTTACAACGTTTAGGAAATTTTTGTGTAACACCTTGAAAATATAAAGTACAAAATACAAATTTAACCACTTGTCAAATACATCTAGAAAAAAAATAGGCATACTAGAATCACTAGTCAATGTTATTACCTTTGGTTTTTTACAGGGATTGTAAATAATGAAGCTACTGTTAATTCAATTTTTTTTCTCTCCTGTTTTACTAAAGGGCCTTTATAGAATCCCTTTGTTTCAGCTCAGGAATAGATCTGCATAGATTGTGAAGTTGCAGCTATTGATCTAGCTGTTTTTTTTTTAAAGACTTCAAAATTTAGACACATTTGAAATGTAGGTATTATTGTTAAATGGCCATCAATCCTTCGCACGTCATCGCTGATTCTTTTCCTGGGTGTTCAGAACCACTCAAACGCTGCCATGAGACAGTGTGCCACCCTCAAAAGAGCTGCCTCCTTAGAACAGTGTCTTAATGGTACAGAAAAATACCTGGTTTATAGTACATTTTGCTCTCTCCTGTCCCACTTTTAGTTGAGTGGCTTTTCCTCCCTTCAGTATTGAGGTAGATGTAAAATTATATAGAACTATTTAATAGATACTTCACTTCATTGGGGTTTTTATCTCATCAGCTGACAATGTGTTTGTCAATAATGTTTCATTTTCCCACAACAAACATAGAATCAGAGAAAAAAAGGAATCATAGAATGGTTTTGGTTGGAAGGGACATAAAGTTCATCAAGTTCCAACCCCCTGCCATGGACAGGGACACCTCCCACTAGACCAGGTTGCTCCAAGCCCCCTCCAACCTGGCCTTGAACCCCTCCAGGAATGGGGCATGTAATCAGAACACTTATAACCAGCTCCCAAGTTTTCCTCGTAAGGTTTTCTTTCCACTAGACCAGGTTGCTCCAAGCCCCCTCCAACCTGGCCTTGAACCCCTCCAGGAATGGGGCATGTAATCAGAACACTTATAACCAGCTCCCAAGTTTTCCTTCCCAATGTTTTCTTTTTTTCTTCACAAAAAGCAATTACACTGATGAAAAAGCACATTAATCCCCAAAGACTGTTAATCTTTACAATTTTATACTATAATGTAGCCATAAATATAAGCAAAATCCCTAAAGATCTGTTTAAAAGAAAATGTCTTTGATGAAAACACAAAAAAGTAACCACAGAACAAACCAGAAAACTTAATATTGTTGTGAATAAAAATCAAGGTCAAGTTTATCTTGCAGCAAACAGAATGAATATTAATTAAAGATAAAATTTCCACAAGCTAAAATAATCTTGTAATACTTTTCTAACATAAGGATGCCATAATCCACTAAATCACTACCTGTTCCTATTATATGTATATGTAAAAGTCGTGGGGTACTTTTCTAAATGGAAAATTATACAACTGGTGCCCTAGTTGTGCAATATTGAGAGCCCATGAGGTGTTCCACTGAAGTTTAGAAAACTCATTTTTGGTTTTGTTTTTGTTTTTTTTTTTCATCACTAAACAAGAGAATTATAGCAAGGGAGTCCACCTTCGTAAATAATCAGTGACAATTTTCAAACACTCATTTATTTATGCCACATAGTTCAAAGGGCTTCATGCTCATTTTGGGATTCACATGTATAAATACATTTATATAAACTCTAATTGGCTGTGCAAAAAATCCCCAACGCTTTGGTAAGAGAAGCTAATTTGCATTATATCAGATATTAGACATCCCTGGAGGGGTTCAAGGCCAGGCTGGATGGGGCTTTGAGCAACCTGGTCTGGAGGAGGTGTCCCTGCCCATGGCAGGAGGTTGGAACTTGATGATCTTTAAGGTCCCTTCAAACCCAAACCATTCTGTGATTTTATGATAGGTATGTGTTATGAAAGACAGTAAAAAGTCTTCAATGCAGAAAATGGTAACATCTATTTGCAGTAGTTTTCTTCCTTGACATACTGTTCTTTAGCTTTTATGATGGCCAGTGAGGTTTCACTTTTTCTTCATATTATAGAATCCCTGAATTGCTTTCTTTGGTGCACTTACTGCCTCTTGTGATTCTGTAGTTGGGCATTTTCTGTGGACATTGCAATTCCTCTGAACCCTGAATAAGTGAATCCCAGAGTGGTCGATGTCAGAAGGGATCTCTGGAGACTGATCTGTTCCAACCCTCTCTGCTCAAGCAGGGCCACCCAGAACTGGTTGCCCACAGGACCAAGTCCAGTTGGTTTTCGGATATCCCCAGGGACAGAGAGTCCATAACCTCTCTTGGCAACCTGTGCCAGCAGCCACTCACCCTCACAATAGAGGATTTTTTTCTTAAGGTTAAGTGGAATTATTGTATTTCAGATTGTGCCTCTATTTTCTCTGTATACCACTGAGTAGAACCTGGCTCAGTTTTCTTTATAACCCCACTTTGGTTATTTATATCCATTGATTAGATTTCCCCTGAGATTAAGTAGTCCCAGCTCTGTCTCAGCTTCTCCTCAGGTGTTGATACTCCAACCCTCTAATGTTCTTCATGGCTCTTTGCTGAATTTGCTACAGTATCACTGAATCACAGAATCACATGGGGTTGGAAGGGACCTCTGGAGATCATCCAGTCCAACCCCCTGTCAGAGCAGGTCCACCCAGAACAGGTTGCACAGGAACGTGTCCAGGTGGGTTTGAATGTCTCCAGAGAAGGAGTCTCCATCACCTCCCTGGGCAGCCTCTTCCAGGGCTCTGCTACCCTCAAAGAAAAGAAGTTCCTCCTCTGGTTTAGGTGGAACTTCCTATATTAAAGTTTGTGCCCATTACCTCTTGTCCTTTCAATGGGCATCACTGAAAAAAACCTGGCCTCATCCTCTTGACACCCACCTTTTAAGTATTTACAAGCCTTGATCAGATCCCCCATCAGTCTTCTTCAGTCCTAGGTTTTTCAGTTTCCTTTCACATGAGACTTTTTTCTATGACCTTAGTCATCGCTGCTGTCCTCCTTCACCCTGTGTCTGGTATTCTTCCATAAATTGAGTGGCAATTTTCTAACAGCTGCTGCAAAGAAATGGAGTTTTATTTATATCTACGTACCTCAGTGAAAATGCAACAGCAACTATGGAAATTTTATCTACCATACAGGGTCAATTTTAACTGATTGTCCTATTTAGAATAATCAACTCTACCTCTCTTTAAGTCAATGGAGGCAACTGAGCATGCAGAAATGAAGCACAACTATCATGTAAAGAGTTGAGGACCTCATCCTGTGTAAGTGTCGTATACATTTATTGTTCATTGGAGTTAATAGGGGCTGAGGTCATTCGGTGGCACTTTAAAGCACAAGGGCCTTATTCCACATTAATCTATAATTACACTTTATTTTTGTTTTAGCTTTAATATTTAAGCACTTCAAAGGAATAACTAGTAACCATAACAACTACAATTTGCTACGTTTCAACTGTTTTATTTCTGTAGGCAGTTTAATAGCTTTGGCTTTTTGGTGGTTGAGCACATTTGGTTTAATGCTCTCTTCATGTTTATCTGTGGAGGGAGGACAAGAACTAGTTTTGATTTGGTACCTTAAATCTATAACTCCGTGTTCTTTGCTGGACTTTCAGTACTGATAATTATGACTAAAATGGTTGAAAGGATGAAGAAACAATTATAAGGGGAGTATGAGAAAGTCGTGGAGCAAAAAGACCAAAATCTGATTTTAGTGAAGCTCAATCTATATCACTGATCATAATAGCTATTACATTTTCTATCAAAGTTTTCATTAATGCACAAGGAGTAACTTCAAACAGTAGCTACATGGAATACTCCTTTAGTAATAACAATGTGTTTGAAACAACCTTTTTAGAGTTAAGGGATTAAATTTGAGATTTTAAAAAGTCAAACCGAATGCAAATGAAAAAACACACAACTGGTTAGAATTAAGGAGCAAAGACAATTAAGGAACAAGGACAAAATATTTGCAAGTGCTACAGCAGCTGTTTACAGACATGTTATGGAATGGTTTGGAATACATTATAGATAGAAATGTAATCAGTGTTTAAAATAGTTTGTCATGTTTATGTGTATGTCTTACAATATCGTGTCTAATATGCATAAACATAATTTAGATATAGTAAATATTTAATAGCATAGTTATTATGCATATACTCTGAAATATGTAAATGTAATAAAATACAAAATAATAAAAAGAGTGGACAAATATTAGTATTAAACAACACAGTGAAAAACTATTAGATGTAAGAATAATTTTTAAAAAATAATGTTCAAATGCTGTTTATTATATTACATAAAACTATAATAAAGCAGACAGGATAAAAGTTAATTCAAGCTTTTGCAAATACACCAAAGCCAGAGAGTCTGAGAAGCCAGATAGTGAAAAAAGTATAAAAAGGCCACTTAAAAATATAAAAGCAGTGTAAGCTTTTTAAGGAGTATGGATTTTCTGTAGTGCTAATAAATAGGATCCAATTCTCAGCTTCCCCTTCAAAATCAATGGTACCTACGTTGGATTAATTTTTGTCAAAACTAGAACAATTCTTAAAACTTAAATTTTTTCACATTACATCTTCTAATAATGGTTAGAATTACTGAAGTAGGGAGAAAATGAGAAGTAAATAATGGATAAGGAACAGAAAAAATACCTCAGAAATATTTAATGTAAAAATCTTCAAAAACCGAGTACTTGTGTGTGAATCAACTTCACAGTCACAATTGAATCAACTCTGTTGTGAAATAAAGAACAATAATAAACTTTTTTCCTCATTTGAAGATATGCTTTTATCCTATAACCTTGACCAAAGAACTTGATGCTGGTACAGCAGATAATTTGTAAACCAGAATTACCTGCTTTTAAGTACTCGATGGAAAATTACCTTTGTGACCTTAGAGTCGTGACATGCTTGACTTCCATAAAACATGGTGCATTCTGCCAACTGTCTTCTGGTTTAAAGTACCTAATGGCTGATAGAACCAAGGAAATTTAAATAGGTAATTAAAGCATTGATTTTTTTTTTTACCAATTAATTGACTGGAATAATTACCATGCTCAGCTATTCAGCTTTCTTATGTGGTGTCTTCTCGATGCATGGTCACATTCAGCTGGCTGTGATTTCCTAGAGAGCAGTTCATAATATTAAAGTGCAGTTAATTAGAGACGGAAGGTAATCTTGCTAAGCTCAGCCTAAGGATATTCTTTGATTTTAAAGGGTTGAGTTCTTATCTGAATTTGACAATTGGATTATTTAAATTTATATTGACTTTTGTCACACTGTTTAAATGGGTAGCTCAGAATTTAACTTTTAGCTGCACCAACTTGTTAAAACTGATTTGCTAAGGTGATAAAATAAACTCATTGCACGTTCAAGCAATAATGAGCTGTGAATTAGTGATAGGGAGGATGTAAGAATCTGAGGTGAATATGTAACTTCCTTTTGTGCTCAGCTTAAGTGATAATTCCTGAAACAAGCTGCTCTGCACAAAAGTTTTACTTCTTTTTTGCTGTTCATAACTTCCATATCATTACAGAAAAGCTCAACCTCTTCATTTCTCACCATCATTCTTTCCTTCACCTCTTATTGGCTTATCATTTTGCAGATCTGAAATTCTAAAAGCACATAGAAAATATGAATAAATATGTGTCACGGGAGAAGCCTAGGTAGGGCAGAAGTAAGGACAGAAACAGTGACGTAATTTAAAATTTGTTTGCTAGGAAAGAAAAATATGAATAAATATGTGTCACGGGAGAAATCTAGGTAGGGCAGAGGTAAGGACAGAAACACTCAGTGACATAATTTAAAATTTGTTTGTTAGGAAAGGTGGATTTAGTAGGTGGATTGATATTTTTTTTGTAAGACTTCTATTCCATGGAACTTGTGCTCTAGTCTCACACAGATTAGACCCCTCTGGTCTAGTGTTGACCAGGACCATGAACTCAGGAAATGGGACATTGCCTCTAGCTGCTCGGCATGCCCGAGTCCTGGCTGGTGGCCCAGCATTAGGCATAGTGCTTGCATCTCTGGCTCAGGTTTCTGCAGAATCCTGGACATGGTGAGAGGGCAATTGTTTTAGCTATAGAATCATAAAATGATAGGATTGCCTTGGTTGGATGGGACCTTTCAGATCATTGAGTCCAACGTCAACCCAACACTGACAAAAACCATCTAACCCATGTCTGTCAGCACCACGTCTGCCCGACTTTTAAATACCTCCAGGGATGGGGACTCCATCACTTCCCTGGACAGCCTCTTCCAGTGCTTCATAACCCCTTCAGTGTAGCAATTTTTCCCTTCCTCTTGTCCTATTGCCTATTCCTTGGGAGAAGAAACCGACCCCCCCTGACTACACCCTCCTTTCAGGGCGCTGTAGAGAACGAGAAGGTCTCCCCTCAGTTTCCTTTTCTCCAGGCTGAACAACCCCAGCTCCCTCATTTCTCCTCAGAAGACTTGAACTATGTCTTTCTCTCTAAAATAATGTTGGCAGAAGATGGCAATGGCTTGGCTGGTCGTGTGGCACCAGGGTAGTCTCATTTATGTTCTCCATACTGAAGTCTGGTGAATGGTTTTCCTAATGGTTTCTAACATGTTCTGGTCTCCCACCCCAAACGTGGCACAGACGTGGCGAATTAGCAACAGTTCCACAACAAAGTTAATCTGCTACTTAATTGCTTCTCCAGCTTGTGCGTAGTCCATAAGAACAAAGGAAAAATATTGTCTGGTGAATATATTATAAGTTCTCTTGAAAAGCAAAATTTTCCAGTTTGAGGAATTAACACATTCCTGTGTATTTTCCACAAATTTGTTTGGTTTTGGTTTTGGTTTGGGTTGGGTTTTTTAGGTTTTTTTTCCCCTGCTGGTGTATTTACATCTGGCTAAATAAATTACCACAGTATTTAATCAGAAGCCTTTGCCATGAATGACAAAAATAGCATTTTATCTAAAGAAAAGTAAGGTGGTGAGGCTACTTTACAATGAGGTGATTAAAACAAGTTTTAGCTCAGCTACTTGACTGTCATACTGGTTGAAATTTCCTGCCTTCGGTTTTCACAAATCTATGATTCTAGTGTTTGTCGTGTCTGTCATTCTGCCAATTAAATTCACAGAGGGGAAAAACACTGTAAGGGAAGAGAGTGTCATTCTAATGAGCTCCTATTATTGCGCACATTCTTTTACACTAAGTGGACTTTCAACAAAGTATTGGAACCTGACAGCAGCAGGAAAATATTCTTGTTAGTGAAAACTAAGATGAAGACATTGTCTTCCTGAGATGCTGAGATTCAGCTTCACAAACTGTGAATTTAGAATGGCCTTTATGTTCATCTGTAATTGCCAAGTCTCTGTTATTTGTATTGACATTTGGAAGGAATGTAGTCAAATCAATATGTCTCAGGGGAGGTGAATATTTAGAGGCAAATGATGTGTATGGGGTGTGAGAATGATTGTTTTAATCTTGATTCAATACAAACTGCTTAGTGAGAGTTACACTGTTCATTTCAATTATTCTATTCATTTCAAGCTATTTATTAAAATTTAGGATATGTCTTTCTAAACTAAAAGTTTAAAGTCATTGACTTTTGTAAATTGTTGCTAAAATTACAAAGGACAAATTCATGTCACATTCCATAAACAACTTAATCTTTTGCTGGCGTAATAGCAACCCCATTGGCTGACAAGTTGGAGACTGGCTGAGATTTAAAAAGAAGGACCTGCTGGTGCTTTTCTTAAAAAGCCATGTTTCCACTGACAAGAACTTCAGCAATTCATGGCTCTGCTGAATGGCATCTCCAGCAGAGTCCTGGGTAGAAATATTGCCTTGTGCTATTTGAACTTTGGAGATTTTAAATTTTTTTTTTTTTTTTGCTTTTGCACTGTGGCAAAGCCAAACTTTCTGAAACATATTCAAAATATAAAGAACTAAGGCTTAGCAAAGGAGGAAGGTAAAAAAAAATCCAGAATAATCTGATGGTAACATGCCTTACCCGATGTTCCTGTACCTTTAAGTGTCACAAATATGTGTAAATGCTCTAATGAATAGCAGAAGGGTGTTCTTGGATAGATCTTTGTATTAGAGAGAGATTCCTGTTATATAAATAGGTTGATGTTTAGGTGATAGATCTGAAATCACTCTTTTTCAAATTCACAGTGATATGTAGTGAGTAGAAGACAGCTGGTTGCTGGAAAAGGGTCTCCTGTAACAGAAACTACACTGAGCACCATGTTTTTCTACATATTGGTGCTTGCTAACAGAAAGCCCTAGAGCCTGCATTTGTATATGCATGTATATGCAGTAAACCATTGATACATCTGATATTACAATAGTTTGTTTCCTAAAGCAGAAAAAAAAGGCATTTTTCATAGAAGCTTATTGCTATGAATAGTTTTTTTCTTCTTTTCTTTTTTTTACCTTTTTAAAACAGAATAGATTATTGCTATGAATAGTTTTTTTCTTCTTTTAAAAACAGAACTTTTTTTTTACCTTTTAAAAACAGAATAGGCTTTAAAAGCAAAGGACTAACATAGCATTCACAAGTGCATAAAACCCCTAAGTGCTTCCCTTTTTCATGTTACAAAAATATTTATGTCCATAAGAATTTGTGGTGTTTCAAACTTCTGTGCTCAACTTTGTCTCAAATATTTTAAGGGAAATGCTCAACTCGTTGCACTTCCACTGACTCCCAGAAGCCTACGATTCTAACAGTGAAAAGCATTTTATTACTGATGGAGATAGACTCTAACTAATCCACATCTATTGAACCTCAATCCGGAGATAATTTATTGGTGTTTCTGTTGCACAGAATATAAAATCAGGGAATTATATTGGTCACAGAATCACAGAATCACAGAATCTTAGTGGTTGAGATCATCGAGTCCAACCACAAAAAAAAAAAACCAACACAACAAAAAAAAAACCAACAACACACCAACCCAAACGCCCACCAAAAACACC
>NW_015091190.1:0-13886 GCF_001431845.1 Calidris pugnax | reverse complement strand
GGCAATGAGGTCTCCCCTCAGCCTCCTCTTCTCCAAACTAAACATGCCCAGTTCCCTCAGCCTCTCCTTATAGGACTTGTTCTCCAGACCCCTCACCAGCCTGGTGGCTCTCCTCTGGACACGCTCCAGCACTTCAATGGTCCTTCCGATCTTCTACGTAACTCATTAGCTGAATTGGAAGAATTGCATATATGTATGTAATCATATCCTTTTGCAAAAGATACTGTAATATTACAACAGAGAGGGCGTTCAACAACTGACAGCACAGAAAAATACCACACTGGACCAGATTCAAGGTCCACCTATCTTGGAACCCTATGGCAAGAAGTAGATGGGAAGGCAAGTAGCAAGTCTGCCAAGCAGCTGGTCCTTTGGGTTTCTTGCCTGCCTGTCTGTGAGATAGTACCAAACAATGAAAAACTAAAATAAAATCAAACCAAACAACGTTTCTTGCCTGCCTGTCTGTGAGATAGTACTGAAAAATGAAAAACTAAAATAAAATCCAACCAAAAAACGATCATCCAAACAAGCAAACAAAACCCTCAAACCCCACAGTACCAGAAATAGGAGGAGGAAACGAAAAATTTCCCAAATGAAAATAAAAACCAGTTTAGGAGCGTTCATTTCAATTTTGGCCAGTTCAGACTCAGATCTTACCACTTGTCACAGGCCATCTCTACAGAAGGAGGAGGCTTAAATATTTCCAGTATGAGATCTTTCTAGACTTTACATAAAGGAACAAGTATAGAACTTAAATTTTTTCCTCTCTTTACCCCAAGCAGAAATAAAGCGGTACAGTTGTAGAAAATATGGTATAGAACTTAAATTTTTTCCTCTCTTTACTCCAAGCAGAAATAAAGCAGTACAGTTGTAGAATAATCTCTAAAATTTATTCTAGTTATGATTTACCATTTTATCTGCTATAAAATTTAACATAACATTTTATCTGCTATAAAATTTAACATAAAAACACAAATACAGACAAATCTGTATGTGCTTGCAAAATTTCAAAGGAGCAGTGATACGCTTTGTAAAGAACCAATTTGACAGTAGACCCATCCTCAAAACCTCATACACGGGTCAATACACAAACTCTAAATAAAAGTTCATTTGCAAGGTGACCTTGGTAGATGCAGATTCACAGCAGATTAACCCTCCAGACCCATAAAGTATTTTTCAAAAAAATTTCTAGTTCTCCATGTATAGTTTCCCAACTGTGAACTTTTTAATTTAGTATGTAGTTTAACAGCAATTCTATGGTAAAATGACCCAGTTTCCACCAAGTGTTTCAATTAATTCGTCTATGAGGCAATGCTGAAAGGGATGCATTTTTTAACAAATGCAGATTTATATGCTGTTATGAATTTATATTTGCCCCTAATTATTACAACAACAATAAAATCTTAAAGTCTAATGAATGTTCATGAAATGCACAGTCCTTCATATGGGATATGCTGTTCTTTGCCTTGTTGGGTTTTAAAATAAATTTTATTTTCATCCATATAAAGGCACAGAAATGAAAATGTTACACATCTGAAGGCAGGCAAAAGCTTTTTCAAATGAATCTGTGAAGGAGTATGTGTGAGTAGTATAAAGCATCTGATCAATAGAGAACAGAAGAGAAGCAGGAAAAGAAAATTAAAATTTAGGATGAAGGAACTAACCTGGGAGCAGGGAACACAGTTAAGGTTTGCTTCGCTGTGCATCAGAAAAACAGGATCAATAAGGCCATTGCTTAATCTGAAAACAAAAATTGTGTAAATGCGCTTTATTATTCTGGGCCTTTGTGGTTATGTGGTTCCAAGACTTTTCTGCTGTTGTTCAGTTCTGCATTGCTTGGTTTTTTTCCTTCTACAACTCATCAGTCTGTTTTTTTGTTTTTTTTTTTCCTGGAAAGGTCTCTTCTTAAGCCTTGTACTTGTCTATCTCTATATATTTATCTATACTATTTCATTGAAATATAAAATGCAATAAACAAGCATGAGAAAAAGCCTAATATTCATTCTGTGATATAGCTCCACGTATGAAGAAAGAAGAAAACAAAGATAACTTTGAGACAGGAGACAAGCCAGATGTTGACATGAGTGAAGTGGGAGAGATCCATAAATTCATGTAGTCTCAGACTGTGATTGGAGCTTTCACACTTTGTAAGGGACTTACTGAACTCAGAGGGCAGCGGTATCTGCTTAATGATAATCTCCTTAATGATTCATATGAGATGGATTGTATCACTTCCAGGTGTGTAAGCTCACAAAAAGCAGCACAAGGCCACAGTTCAGTCTTTCTCACCCAAGAAGCTGTGAAACCTTGAACTGAATCCTAACTCACAGGACAAAGCCATTGCGTGCCAATCATCCTGTAATCATAGTGGTGAAGAGAACACAAGTCCTTCTGGAAGATATATTTTGATCGAAAAGAACCTGTTAAAAGGTCAAAAATGCTACTGGTGAGGTGCAGGAACAAGCAGATTACGTACTGGGTTTTTCTTCTTCCTAGGATTGAAACAATACATAAAAATTTGTGTTTGATAGCGGCTTGTCCCTAAGTGCTCAGAAAAGAGAACTGAAAGGACCAAAGAAAACCCACATTCTTCTCTAGTTCTAAATCTTCCTTTTTACAGGAAAGGTCTTTGTTTTTTTTATATACACCAAAATCTAGGAAACGGATGCGAAAAAATAACGAAAAAAAGGCTGCAGATCAAAATGAGAAAAAGTCTACGGAATCAGAGGAAAGTTCTGCCAGTCCAGAAAATCACAAGGTCAATCTTTCCTTTTCAGGCAATCAGGGTTGATTGAAAGACTGTGTTCCTCTAACAGCAAATCTGGTGAAATGATGACCTCTGATTTTTGACCGAAAACATCTGTGTGGCTCTTTGAGAGGGAGCAGGAATTAGAAAATGGGCATCTTGTATCCCAAAACCTCTTTACACATCTGCAAACAACAGATAAACTTTCCAACAACTTTGGGTGATTACTCATGTAAATGAGGTGTTGTCTGGAACCTCTTTTCCAAGTATTACATCAAGAAATTTATACTGAAACATGCCCGATAGTCAGATATTCCTTTGCGTTGGTCTTATGAAACACCATTTTCTCCAGTGTACCCAGCAGGAGAAACAAATGATTTAAAAGGACAGAGCCAGTCTTCGAAAACTTTTGATGACAAAGACCAGACATGAATGTTTTGAAATGATCCTCCGAGGAACTATCTTTTGAAAGAAAGGAAATATCTTTTGAAAGATTAGAGGCCACGTCGAACTGTTGAACTCAGTGCTGTTAGTCTGCTGTTGACATTAGTTTATTCACCACGTTTTATATCATGAACATATTCGTAGAGACATTGCAGAGGAAGGGGGCCTTGTACACCTACAGAAACAGTCAGAATGAATACCATCATTCTGTCTCTTCTGCTTACAAAGGCATATTATCTTTCCCTAGAGTGAGCGAGCCAGATTCATTCGTCTTATTTCTGCTTCTTAAAGGGCTCAACAATACTTTCTTTTTCTAATTCGCCCTAAATCTTCAAAGGAAGACTTTGCTCAGCCTGTGTCCAGTTCTGGGCTCCCCAGTTCAAGAAGGACAGGGAACTGCTGGAGAGGGGACAGCAAAGGACTATAAAGATGATGGGGGGACTAGAAAATCTCTCTGATGAGGAAAGGCTGAGGGACTTGGGTCTTTTTAGTCTGGAGAAGAGCAGGCTGAGGGGGGATCTGATCAACACCTATAAATACTTCAAGGGTGGGTGTCAGGAGGATGGGGCCAGGCTTTTTTCAGTGGTGCCCAGGGACAGGACAAGAGGCAACGGGCACAAGCTGGAACAGAGGAAGTTCCATCTAAACACGAGGAATAACTTATTTTCTTTGAGGGTGGCAGAGCCCTGGCAGAGGCTGCCCAGAGAGGTGGTGGAGTCTCCTTCTCTGGAGACATTCCAAACCCACATGGACACTTTCCTGTGCAACGTGCTCTGGGTTGACCTGCTTTGGCAGGGGCTTGGACTAGATGATCTCCAGAGATCCCTTCCAACCCCAACCATTCTCTGATTCTGTGATGGTGGAGAGAAACAAGAGAGTGAAATGACTCCTCTATTCTGGGTGCATTTTTTAATGGTTCAGACACTCTGCCTTTTCCATCAGCAGGTTTCATAGTGTAAAAGATTTAATCTCACTGTGGTTTAGCCCCATTCGGCAACAGAGAGCCATTTGGTCGCTCACTCCCCGCCCCTGCAGCAGGGTCATAGTGTAAAAGATTTAATCTCACTGTGGCTTAGCCCCAGTCAGCAACACAGAGCCACTTGATTGCTCACTCCCCACCCCTGCAGCAGGATTGGGGGAGAATTGGAAGAAAAAGGCAAAAAAAAAAGAATTGAAGAACATGAGTATTTTACATTTAGGAATGACTGATCTTTGAGGATCGAATTCAGTTAGTGATACTGGACAGAAACTACTTATGCTTTTCAGAGGGTTTTTTTTTTTATTCTTAAATTTAAAAATTTTTCCCCTTTCCCTGAAAGTATATTATAGTAAATAATTTAAATAAATGAGGAAATAAGTGAAAATATGAGGAAGTTAGGTATGGTTCCTTGCAGTAGACTCAACTCTATTCTGAACTAGCTTTTATAGATAAAATTTGAATGGTATGTTGTAGTTATTATGTTTTGATTATTCTGTTCATATTATACAAAAGATGATTTTCAAATGGGATTTTTTCGTGTGCTAAATGAGTATTTCAATTAAAAGATTGCTGGAATGTCACGTGCATTAGATTTAGTGACTCCAGTGGGGGAAGGGGAATATCTGAGGTAATAAAGCTCAAGAGCAAATGCAAATAAGAGGACCCTTAACCTAACTAACCAACCTGTCAGAAAAGTCGCTGCAGTGCAGAATCTCTTAACGTTGAATAGTTGCCCTTGAAAATGTTTCTGAAATATTAAAGCATATATGTGGAGCAACTATGGGAATTATTGAAGCAGAGGATAAAAACAGTAAACAGTGGAAAGGTTTCTTTTTTTTTTTTTTTAAAGTTCTGTTCTTTCCCCTGTAAGTCCATGGGGTAAATCTGAATTTCTTTTTCAACAAGAGTCAGTCCTTGCAAAAATAGAGGGAAGAGGATTTTCTCCGCTTCAAAAGGTTTTCTAATGTTTTCCCAAGTTAACACTTAAAAGTGCTTCTTCTGCGGCTTGAGGAGAATTTTAAAATTGGAAAGACTTAACATCTGTCCCTTGCTCTAGAATTTGAAATTTTACTCAATGGATTAAATGCACTATAACTCACTTTTCTGGTGTAAAGATGTACCAACAGCTCAAGAGGTTCAAAAATTATAACTGGTCTAGTTACTCCAGAAGTTCCACTGGCTTTTAATCAGAGGTGAGCTGTGAAAGAGTGTTTAAAGTGCTACATTTGCACTTTAAAATTACTAAATCACCTTTGAATGCAGAGTTCATACATATAATACAGCAGAAAGCAAATACAAATTGAGCTGTTAGGATAAAGTGAATTTGTCAAGTGTCAGCCCTCACAAAATGTATAAAACAGACATCCCATGATATATTATGCTGTATGCAGCAGAAAGAAATGTGAAAGAAATCAAAGTATGATATTATTCTACAATTATTAAGAAACATCATTTTAGTAGCAGTGATCAATAGAAAATACCTTCAGTTGTTTGGGAATGTTTATTAACCGAGTCTAAAAATACCACAGATACCTTTTATATTTTTTTGCTCTTTTTTGATTGGTCTTTGCTATTATAAGGAAAAAGTTTACACCCATTCCCAGTCTACAGTAAATGACTTCATGTGCTGATTAATTATTTGGAAAGGCATACTCATGCAGAAGGAAGCTCTAACTTGAAACAGGTAGACATCTCCAATGCCCATCTAAGACAAAGTTTTTAAAAATACACATGGATATAAAGCTGGAAAATGTCCCAGGCAAAGGCTGTGTATTAGGACAACAGCTACAGAATTGAAGCCAAAAAGAAGGAGATCTCTGAAATCAGGAAAATTTGTTTTTCAGAAATATTTAAATGTGCTAAATGTACTAAAAGCATGCAAGCCTATAAGTCAGAAAAAGACTCCTTGACTTTCCACATATTTTGGGCAGAACTAAATTAAACTATCAGAACTGAAATTTATGAAATTCTGAAGTTCACATCAGTTGTGAAGTTGTCCCTTTGCATCACACTTTGTGAAAGTTTTGTTACCTCTGTCTGGTTTTCTTATATGAAATGAGAATATCAGGATAAAAATAATAATAATTATCTTCCAGGAAACTCATACTGCAGGACTAAGAAGATATAATATCAAACATATCAACTTAACGTTTAAAGGCAGCACTAAAATACAGCTAAATACACATAAGCTAGAATTTGGAATCTCTATATGAGGAAAAGAGAATAGCTATGAAAAGTTCAAATGTAAAGCATGTAAAATGTAAAGAGCTTTGATACAATTTGGCTTATTTTCAGAATAACACAAAAAAGAAAGGCAGGAGAACAGTGACGATTTAAGAAAAATAATCACACTTAAAATAGGTGTCAGGAGCACTTTTTTTTTTTTTTTTCAGGCAGAGAATGATAAATGTGTGAAACAGGCTGTCAGGCATAGCTGAGCAGGCAAAAACACGGGGGTCACACGAGAAAAATGAGCTGCCTTCCACGGGGGAGACAAATACTGAGAATGGATGAACTCAGACAGGCTGAATAACCTCTTTCTTTCCCTGACGACACGTTGTGTTACCCTCTCAGTTGTCTTTTCTGCAATCGTTTAAATGAAAAAAAATCATTCTGGTTGCAGGTTTATAACATTGTCAGAGGACTTCTTAATTCTGTTCTGGAATCTACATTCTGATGACATTTTTTGCAGACTGAACACTGGTGTAACACCAAGCACTGCTGATCTTTTTAGCCTTATTCCTGGAAGCATTCAGGTGAATTATTGTATGTGAGGACATCAGGCCAATCTATGTCATCATTAAGTGCAATTTAAGTGGTACAGTTTGTGTTCTGCCGTGTCTTTCTTGGGCACAGAACAGTGAGGTTTTTAGCTGAACTGTGGCAGAAGAAAAAAAACCCGATATTAAGTTATGGTGACATTTTACAAAACTTTTTTTATCTTTTTGATGATGTTCCTTTTTTAACCACAAGGACTTAATGACCTTGCAATCACTACTAATTCCAACGTGTTTTTAATACTTTACAGCGGAAAAAAAAGAGATGATCTAGATTATAATCATCTACATACGATTGAATAGCATTTAATAGTTGTTTGCATATGACATCATAATGACCTTGCAATCACTACTAATTCCAACGTGTTTTTAATACTTTACAGTGGAAAAAAAAAAGATGATCTAGATTATAATCATCTACATATGATTGAATAGTATTTAATAGTTGTTTGCACATGACATCGAGGTAGGGCAGGGGGGACACCAGCAGATACTCTTGAGGACAAGGCTGCCATTCAGAGTGACCTGGACAGTATGAAGGAGTGGGCTACCAGCAACCTTCTGAAATTCAGCCAAGACAAAAGCAGAGTTTTTTTCTCATGGGAAGGGGGAAAGCACTGCAACAACACAAGTTGGAGTTGGGGAGCAGATCTGCAGAGAAGGTCCTGGAGGGTGCAGAGCCAGGGAGATCCAGGGAAGTGACTATCCCTTTCTCTTCACTCTCATGAGACCACATCTTGCATCCTTCATTCAGTTTTGGGCCCTCCAATACAAGAAAGACATGAACTATCTGGCATGAATTTAACAAGGTCACCCAAGGTGATCAAGGGCTAGATGTTCTGTGAGAGAGGCTGAGGGATCTGGGCTTGTTCAACTTGGAGAAGAGAAGGATTTTGGGGGATGAACACAAGTTGGAGTTGGGGAGCAGATCTGCTGAGAAGGGCCTGGGGGGTGCACAGCCAGGGAGATCCAGGGAAGTGATTATCCCTTTCTCTTCACTCTCATGAGACCACATCTTGCATCCTTCATTCAGTTTTGGGCCCTCCAATACAAGAAAGACATGAACTATCTGGCATGAATTTAACAAGGTCACCCAAGGTGATCAAGGGCTAGATGTTCTGTGAGAGAGGCTGAGGGATCTGGGCTTGTTCAACTTGGAGAAGAGAAGGATTTTGGGGGATGGAACAACATCCTGATGTACATACCAGGAGATCACCGAGAGGGTGATCAGGCCCCTCACGGAGGTCCATGGTGGGAGGACAGCAGTCAACAGCCAAAAATGGAAACATTTCTACACGATTCTGTGCTGAGCTGTGCAGATCATATCCCAATTCAGATACGCAGTCATCTTAACTGACATCTTACATGTAAAAAATTGCATTTCACCTGACTCTGCCAGAGAAAAAGTTACTTTAAAGTACTAAATGCTGAAATAGTGTTATAAAATGGAAGTACTGTTAGAATTCTCTCTATGCAATTCCTGCATTATGAGAAAGATGGGAGAGGAATGGAGGTTTTACGAAATCTAAAATAACAAATTAATTTTTACCTCTACTTGGCCCAGGATGATTCATGCAGTGGATCTACTGCCATCTTTTCACAAAGCCAGTCTTTTGAAAAGAGTAACTTACCGCAAATCACATATAAACACAAAATTATATAGGATTATGGACAAAAATGATGTTGTTCCATTGTCGTATATAATAATAATAATAATAATAATAATAATAATAATAATAATAATAAATGAATATAAGCATAAATCCAGTACGTTGGCAGTTCATACTAGTGTAAAACCACAAAAAAGCAAGATACCCAGAGGTTAAAACCGACTGGAAGATCCCCACACTGAATAAACGACAGGTAGCTCTCAAGGTGAACTGAACTTTCTGAGCTGGAGCCCAGGTGGTAGTACAGAGATGACCTTAGTGATCTTGCCTCCTGGTAAACTGAAATATTTCCTCTTGACTATTTTACACTTCATGACAGTTATCCTGAGGTAAGAAAAAGAGCTTTCTTTAACCGAAGGAAAGAGAAGGGGGAAAGTTCAGAAAACATTGTGATGCCTGAAAAAATGAAAATTGTTAAGGAAGGGCTTAAGGGCAGCCTGTTCCACAGTCAGACACTGGAAGTATCAGTAACTTGCACTGAGTTTTTATATAGTCCTTACACAAGTCAATATATGAATATTCTTCTGTGTTTCAGCACAAGGGGAGGGGCTTAGGTGATGATCAAGAGGAAAAGAAAATATGTAGCTCAACATGACAATAAGCAAGGTTTAGGCACGTTGATTGTGGCATGGCTTGTTGGAGAATCTGATCCTATTTTGTCAGTCAATGGTCAAATTATTATAAACTTCAGAATGGGTATGAAATACCTCACTGTATTGCAGGTGAAGTGCATGAACTTGACCTTTTCCCTTTCTCTTAGCTTTAAAAACTGCATTTTAAACAAAGCATTCACAACTTATTAATATTTTTCATACCTTAGGGGTTAATTAGGTAGGTAAAATTCTGTATACTGTTGTGCTTTTCCTTAAGTACAGGTCACAAATCTGAATATCACCACTAACATAATGTTTAGTTCTGAACCTCTGAATTCAAGGAGTGAATTGCCGTGTTTCAACTGCATAAAGAAAAAAAAAAATTAAAAAATTTGGTATTGATGAGCAAAAGTGATTGGCTCCAAAGATGCAAAGGGCAGACAGAGATATGGGTTTTTTTTTTTGCTTGAATCTGCACAGATATACGCTAAATGGCATCAAATCAGCCGTGGCAGTTACTATTCGCCTGCAGCTATAGCAACACCTTCTCCCCAGCAGGAGCAGTTGTAGAGCAAGGAGTTTGAGCAGTTGTAGCCACAGGGGTACACCTGGAGAGAATATTAAAGATGTCTGTATGCAGCATTGTCATTTGATCCTGAGTGCTGAAATGTAGTATGATTTCTCCAGCACAAGAAATCTATTAAAATTAATTCAGAAATACCTCTGGGATAGATTTGGCGCTGAAGAATTCTGCAAGATGTGCAAATACTTGCGGCTTTGATAAGGGAATTTATTAAAAGTCAAGGGAAAGTGGGTAACCAGAAATTGAAACTGCCACATTTCCTACCATAGTCTAAAACAGCGTGAAAACGTATTTACCTCATCCTTTTTGTAAACATACTCTACATTTTAAGTAGGAAAACCTCATAACAATTACCACATGTCAGGTTTAGTTTTATGGACTTCTAACTGTTTAAAAGGTCACAAACTGTCCAGTGAGGTCTTCTTGCAAGCTAATGAACTGCTCCAGGATAATTGATATAGTCATCGTAGGTAACAATGAAACAGGTAGTGTTAACATTAGGGTTACGTACCTCTCAGTGCTCTTAAATCCACCTCAGGCCCTTTTTTTTTTTTTAATAAAAGAAATCTTAATTTAAAAAAAAAAGTAAATCACAGAATCACAGAAAAATAGGAGTTGGAATAAGGAAAACCTCATAACAATTACCACATGTCAGGTTTAGTTTTATGGACTTCTAACTGTTTAAAAGGTCACAAACTGTCCAGTGAGGTCTTCTTGCAAGCTAATGAACTGCTCCAGGATAATTGATATAGTCATCGTAGGTAACAATGAAACAGGTAGTGTTAACATTAGGGTTACGTACCTCTCAGTGCTCTTAAATCCACCTCAGGCCCTTTTTTTTTTTTTAATAAAAGAAATCTTAATTTAAAAAAAAAAGTAAATCACAGAATCACAGAAAAATAGGAGTTGGAAGGGACCCCTGGAGATCACCTCCTCCAAGCCCCTGCCAGAGCAGGGTCACCCACAGCAGGTCCCACAGGAACGTGTCCAGGAGGGTTTGGAATGTCTCCAGAGAAGGAGACTCCACCACCTCTCTGGGCAGCCTCTGCCAGGGCTCTGCCACCCTCAAAGGAAAGAAGTTTCTCCTCATGTTTAGATGGAACTTCCCATGTTCCAGTTTGTGCCCGTTCCCTCTTGTCCTGTCCCTGGGCACCACTGAAAAAGTCTGACTCCATCCTCCTGATACCTATCCTTTAAATATTTATATTTATTTATATTTAATCCTCTATAAGCTTTAAGTACAGGTAGGATCATGTCCTTTCATTAGTGAAACACATCTGGAAGTGACCTGAGAAATCCAGTTCAACTGACCTTTTCTTTTCCCAAAAAGTGACTAAATATTTCAGTTTAGGTGTCTAACGTCAGAAGAAGGGACAATTTTCAAAAACATTGACTGTACTCCCTCTGAAATGCCAATTCATTAACATGTTTAATATTAACTATACAGAATAGGGACATCCAAATTCATTAGTCAGATTTAAAATCCTTGGCTATTATTCATGAGGATTTGTTAAACCATTAACAACAACTTCACTTTAATTATTCTTTTTATCTGTTCCATCACATCCTCAAATCCTCAATCTCTTCTTATTTTGCTGTATTTATGAAGTGCTTTGAAGTGATTTAAAGTTATTCCTTTGGATGAAAGGGACTGTATTGTTAATATATCTCTAAAGTTACTGAGATGTCAAACATCTCATTTCAGTTTTCCTCATTTCCCTGGCTATACATTTAGGGAAGAAACATAATTTACTACATGTCGATGTTGCTGCCTTTTCCAAAGTCCTACCAAATTTGGGATTTCAGGTCATTGGTTGATGTTGCTGCCTTTTCCAAACCCCTACCAAATTTGGGATTTCAGGTCATTGCTATATGAACTGTTCTGGTTTGAAACCAACCCCGTGGCCTGTAATAGTAGATAGTTACTGTCATTTTAGGAAAAGTGGTTAAAGGTATCTCACCAGAAGCCCTGAAGTTCTAGAATCCACACTGAAATTCACTGGTGTCTGTCACAGCACTATGGAAGGAGCTTAATGACATGTGAATATCTTTAAAAAGGATTAATTTTTTATTACAGGAAAATTTTATTCATCTTTGTCCTCAGTGCCACAAATAAATTCTCCTAAATGAAGCTGTGATGATGAGGACTCTTCACTGAGGGCATATGTTGAGTACTTATTTCCCTTTTCAGTGAGGATCATGCTACTTTATGATTTCATGTTTCCCTTTTCAGTGAGGATCATGCTACTTTTTTCATATAAAACCTCATGTAAAACTTGCTTGAAACATAAACCATGACAGTATTTGATACAGGGGAAAGACAATTGCTAAGAAGATGTAATTAAAGTTTCATTTGGGCCATCATTTCCAGAACGTGACACGGCAGGTAGAAGTAGAAAACTCCAGCCTTAAAATGTGAGCTCTTCAGGTTTATGTGCATGTTATAAAGGAGATAATGTGACAATCTGTTTCTGCTTTCCAGAGAAACGTCACTGCTTTAGCATCCAAGAATATCCCTGTTCACAAAGACCAGGATGTTCAGACCAAGTCATTAAAGCCCTACTTAGTTGTTAAAAAATTAAGGAATAAGGATTAAAAACTGATAAGTGTTTGAAATACTTAGATTTTTCTCGAATGGAACAAATTGTTTTCTGCTAGAACTGAGTGACTACATGAAAAAGAACACCACGGGCTTGTGCATGTATAATCAACAGCTACAAGCCTATTTGATTGCAATTGTGAGAACAAATTATGGTCACATAATCATTTCGGTTCAAATCAGAGCAAGTCCTTTATTGCTCCCCTAGAAGTCCTTGGGAGCAGAAAACCCATATCCTTCACATCTTGGTGAATTATGGTCCTTCTCATCCATCATGAACCAATGAGAACATTTTCCTCCACCGTCTCCTTTTCAATAGATCAGCTATTAACAGAGATTGGTAGACTATTGTAGTTATTGACTTCGAGACTTGTAACATAAGGCATGTTTAGTTTGGAGAAGAGGAGGCTGAGGGGAGACCTCATTGCCCTCTACAACTACCTGAAAGGAGGTTGTAGAGAGGCAGGTGTTGGCCTCTTC
This sequence comes from Calidris pugnax, assembly GCF_001431845.1. NCBI lineage: Eukaryota > Metazoa > Chordata > Aves > Charadriiformes > Scolopacidae > Calidris > Calidris pugnax. Next base: position 1,015 of record NW_015091190.1, on the reverse strand, counting down.
TCCCAAAGGACGAACGACAAGATCAGAGGAAATGGTCTGAAGTTGGGGCAGGGGAGATTTAGATTAGATATTAGAAAGAACTACTTTACTGAGAGAGTGGTCAGGCCCTGGAACAGCCTGCCCAGGGAGGTGGTGGAGTCACCATCCCTGGAGGTATTTAAGAAACGTATAGACATGGCTCTTCAGGGCATGCTCTAGTGCCCAAGGTTATTGGTTTCTCTCTGTGAGTGGGGGTTGTTTGTGGGTTTTTTTTTTTTTTTTTGTGGTTGGACTCAATGATCTCAGAGGTCCCTTCCAACCACTAAGATTCTGTGATTCTGTGATTCTGTGATTCTGTAATACAAACAAAGCAACAGATGTGTATAAACTTTCTCAATTAAATATTTTTCAAACTCTGCAGATGAGTTATTAAAAAGTCAAGCAGGTAAGTGTTTTGGTGTGGCTGTGTGACACATAGTAAATAGGAAAGACTGGTATGTGGGATGGTATCTTCAGTGTAGGAATTGTTCTAGGTTGGGCTCAGTTTTCTGCTTCCCTATGAGTAATCCCAGTACCTTGCACTATTACAATTTAATATACCTTCTCTTTCAACACCTGACTTTGTGAACGTTTTGGACACCCTACAAGCCACAGTACAGACTTCAAATATGCGAGTTAAGAAGTAATCAGGATGACTTGCTAAGGAATTAACAGAAATTAGTAGTCAAAGCAGTTTCATACACTGGACAAGTCAATTTGAGTCTGCTTTTCAGAGCAGTGATCGTTCATAAGTACATTCTAAGTTAATACAATCTTTGGCTACAAAGTTGAGACTGGAATGTTTTTAATCTTAAGCAATAATGCAGTTCAAGGGGGTGGTTATAAAGCACCTTCACAAAGTTGCTTTTTAAAAATCATAGGTAAAAATGAGGATAAATCTTTGCACTCTGGAATATGCAGTGTCCATTCTTAACAGATTCTAATTTGAAGTCATTGATGGTATAAAGATCTCTGGAGATCTTCAAGACCCACCTGG
>NW_015091189.1:327524-332711 GCF_001431845.1 Calidris pugnax | reverse complement strand
TTCAGCTACATCCCTGAGGGACAAGATGCAATCTGGAGGGACCTGGGCAAGCTCGAGATGTGGGCCAGTGTGAACCTCATAAGGTTCAACAAGTGCAGGATCTTGTTCCAATGTTGGGGCAACCTCTGGGATAAGCACAGGCTGGGGATGAAGGGTTGGAGAGCAGCCCTGAGGAGAAGGACTTGGGGTGCTGGTGGGTGAGAAGCTCCACACGCCCCTCAACGTGCGCTGGAGCCCAGAAACCCCCCGCCCCCTGGGCTGCATCCCCAGCCCCGTGGCCAGCAGGGCCAGGGGGGGATTCTGCCCCTCTGCTCCGCTCTGGGGAGACACCCCCCAGTGCTGCCTCCAGCTCTGGGGCCACCACCAGCAGAAGGATATGGAGCTGTTGGAGCGGGGCCAGAGGAGGCCCCGGAGATGCTGGGAGGGCTGGAGCCCCTCTGCTGGGAGGGGGGGCTGAGAGAGTTGGGGGGGTTCAGCCTGGAGAAAAGCAGACTGAGAGGGGATCTCATTGATGCTGAGCAACATCTAAAGGGTGGGTGGCAAGAGGATGGGACCAGACTCTTCTCAGCAGTGCCCAGTGACAGGACAAGAGGAAATGGGCACAAACTGGGACACTGGAAATTCCATCTGAACATGAGGAGGAACTTCTTTCCTGTGAGGGTGGCAGAGCCCTGGAAGAGGCTGCCCAGAGAGGTGGTGGAGTCTCCTTCTCTGGAGACATTCAAACCCCCCTGGCCGTGTTTCTGTGGGACCTGCTGTGGGTGGCCCTGCTCTGGCAGGGGTTGGACTGGGTGATCTCCAGAGGTCCCTTCCAACCCCATATCATTCTGTGAAAGCCATGACTCACTGCTCTCTCCCAGACTGCTCAGCCCTTATCAGCCTTCCCCGAGTTTTCCTACGCTTCAAAGCCAGTTCCATTTTCCAATTACCCTCTGGTGACACCGCTGGAGCTGAGTGCCACCTCCCAGGTCTCAGCAGCTCTCTCTGTGCCCTGTAACAGAACTATTTGCCTTTATTGAGCGCTCTGGGCTTTGCAGGATTTTGTGACAGCAACGTTACCCTTGCTGGATTTCACAGAATCACAGAACGATGCGAGGTTGGAAGGGACCTCTGGAGATCATCTGGTCCAACCCCCTGCCAGAGCAGGTCCACTTAGGACGCACCTCCCTGGGCAGCCTGTTCCAGTGCTCTTTCCTGGTGCTCTGCCAGTTTTTCCTGCCCTTTACAGAATGATTCCCCTCTGTCTCTCCACGTTTTGCTCTGTGTCACATTGTCATTGCGTTGCACGGCCCTGGCTTTCCCCTGGCCATGGGAGTGATGCTCCTGCCCCCCCGGAGGAAGGGTTGCTGTGGGCAGAGCTCTTCACAGCCTTGGGGCCTTTATCCTCAGCCCTTTGTGGGGGCCAGGATCAGGTTTATCTCCCCAGGTCCCTCTCTTTCCACTCTCCCTGCTCCGTGCATCCCTCCTTCCCTCCCACTCTTCCCTTCCTTCCATTCCCCGCAGTGAAGGCAAACAAATGAAGGCAAAACCCTTCTGCTTTGGGTCCTGCCCCTGCGCCCACGCTTTCCTCACCACCTAATGCTGGAGGACAGCTAATTAGCTCAAGGGATAATAATTACCCCCTTATCGATACTCTTCAGCCCTCCTCCTGTACAAGGGCATGTAGTGATGGGTGGAGGGGTGATGCCTCCAAACTGAAAGAGGGGAGATTGAGATGAGATCTCAGTCCCTAAAAGTCCCTCAGTCTCGTTCCAGTCCCTCAAGGGGCTCCAGAAAAGCTGGGGAGGGACTCTGGGTCAGGGAGGGGAGCCACAGGAGGAGGGGGAAGGGTTGGACACTGCAAGAGGGGAGATGGAGCTGAGCTGTGGGGAAGAACTTGTTTGGTGTGAGGGTGGTGAGAGCCTGGCCCAGGTTGCCCCGAGAAGCTGTGGCTGCCCCATCCCTGGAGGGGTTCAAGGGCAGGTTGGAGGGGACTTGGAGCAACCTGGTGTGGTGGGAGGTGTCCCTGCCCAGGGCAGGGGGTGGCACTGGGTGGGCTTTAAGGTCCCTTCCAACCCAAACCATTCTATGAGTCTATTCTATAATTTCAGGAGAAGTGGGGTGTTGTCCTCTCGGGTACATGGGGAGGGAAGGGAGCACGGAGGGTCTGGCACAGGGAGGAAGAGGATGAGGACGTTCAGGAGGAGGAAGAGGTTCAGTCTCAGCTGGGAGGTCAGGCTCTGACCCTCTGCACCGCTTGGTGCCGATGCAGATGGAGCTGGGAATGAGCCCAGGAGATGGAGTTGTCCGGAGGAGCAATGGAACAAGACTGACAAGTCCTACAGCCCTGCAGACACAGTGGAGGCTGTGGCTGCCACGTCCTCCTGTACAAGGGCATGTAGTGATGGGTCGAGGGGTGATGTCTCCACAGGGCTCAGCCCTGGTCGAGCCCCAGGTGCCAGCGCCACGACGGCTCAACCAACACCATGGCTGTGGCAGCGCTGTCCCACGGCTTTGGGACACGCTGTGGTGGCATCTCCATGGCATGGAGCTGCCAGAGGGGATTGTCTCCATCCCTGCAGAGATGGAGCTGAGATGTGGGGAAGAACTTGTTTGGTGTGAGGGTGGTGAGAGCCTGGCCCAGGTTGCCCCGAGAAGCTGTGGCTGCCCCATCCCTGGAGGGGTTCAAGGGCAGGTTGGAGGGGGCTTGGAGCAACCTGGTGTGGTGGGAGGTGTCCCTGCCCAGGGCAGGGGGTGACACTGGGTGGGCTTTAAGGTCCCTTCCAACCCAAACCATTCTATGGTTTCAGGAGAAGCTGAGTGTTGTCCTCTCATATACATGGGGAGAGAAGGGAGCACGGAGGGTCTGGCACAGGGAGGAAGAGGATGAGGACGTTCAGGAGGAGGAAGAGGTTCAGTCTCAGCTGGGAGGTCAGGCTCTGACCCTCTGCACCGCTTGGTGCCGATGCAGATGGAGCTGGGGATGAGCCCAGGAGATGGAGTTGACCGGAGGAGCAATAGAACAAGACTGACAAGTCCCACAGCCCTGCAGACACAATCGGGCAGCACTGGGAGACCCTCAGGGCCTGACCAGCCACACTGGACGAGCTGGGACCTCCATGGGCACCATCCCCTCCCCAGCCCCAGAGCTCAGCCCTGGTCGAGCCCAGGTGCCAGCACCACGACGGCTCCACCAACACCACGGTCGTGGCACCGCTGGCCCACGGCTTTGGGACACTCTGTGGTGGCATCTCCATGGCATGGAGCTGCCAGAGGGGATTGTCTCCATCCCTGCAGCTCCCTCGGAAGCCGGGTGAGCCCCAGCGTGTCCTGGGTGCCGCCGAGCAGTGCAGGTCTCTCCAGGACAGCACTGCATTGCAGGGGAGGGCTGTCCTTCCCCGGGCTGGTCCTTCACCGGCTGCTGGCTCTGAGGAGCTGCTGGGGAGCAGGGGTTGTGGTCCAGCAGCTCCAGATGGGAGCAGGGACCTCCTCTTGGCTGCTCCCACAGACAAGAGGGGTTTTTTCGGAGGGGCAAAGCTGCCAAAGCCCATGAGGGTGAGTCCTTACCTGTGCCCTCCGCACAGGGACGCCCGGGCACTGCAGAAACCCCTGGTTAATGCAGAGGAAAAGGAAAAATTGTGTCCTGAGCGCGGGGGGGGGGGGGGGGACAGGGGGGGTTGCCCATGGCTCAGCATCCACCGCTCCCCCCAGCCCTCCCTCACACGCTGTGGAGGGGGGCTATTTTTTTCCGTGGAGCCTACATGTCACCGGGGGAAGCTATTTTTTGATAAAACAAACAAATCTTTCCAGCTTTTCTAAAAATAGCCGTTGCCCTTTTTTTTTTCTCCCCCCCCTCCCTTCCCCGGCTCAGGCTGCCTTAGAGACAGAAATCCGCCTGGAGCCATCCCGGTATTAATTCCCGTAAACAAACCCTTATCTCCGGTGCCTTGTTCTAGCGGGAACATGCGGGGGCAGGAGCCACCCGGCTGCCAGGAGCCCCCCGTCCCCCCCTCGTCCCTGCTGCCCCTCCTGCCAGCAGGCACAGCCCAGGTGGCTGGTTTGGGTTTGATTTGGGGTTATCACTTGAGCTGCCACCACCTTCGCTGGCCTGAGCATCTCCCGGGATGCAGGGAGGGATGGGATTGCCCTTCCAGGTGCTGAGATCGCTGCCTTCACCTCCTGCCCCTCAGCATCCCCGTCCCTGTCTGCTGGTACCCCCTGGTGATGGGGCTCGGGGGGGCTCACAGCACAAAGTGGGGGGAAAGGGGAGCAGATCCTTCCCCAAAGCAGCCTAAAAATTCAGGTTGAAGGGGAAACCAGGATTTGTACTCGCTCTGTACAAGTACCTGAAAGGGAGCTGTAGAGAGGCAGGGGTCGGTCTCTTCTTCCAAGCTACAGACGATAGGACAAGGGGTAATGGCTTCAAGTTGCGCCAGGGGAAGTTCAGGTTGGATATTAGGAAACATTTCTTTACTGAAAGGGTTGTCAGGCACTGGAACAGCCTGCCCAGGGAGGTGGTGGAGTCACCATCCCTGGAGGGATTTAAGAAACGTGTAGACATGGCTCTTCAGGGCATGCTCTAGTGCCCAAGATTATTGGTTTGTGGTGGGATGTTGTGTGGGTGGGTGATGGTTTTGGTTTGGTTGTTGTTGTTGTGTGTTTAGGTGGTGGGGTTTTTTTTGTTTTGTTTTGTTTTGTTTTTGTTTTTTTTGTGGTTGGACTCAATGATCTCTGAGGTCCCTTCCAACCACTACGATTCTGTGATTCTGTGATTGTGGAGGCTTTCTGCACAGGGAGAGACCTCCTCCAGGCCCTGGGTGATGGATGGTCGGAGTATTGTCTCAGCAGGGAGTAAAAAGAGAAATACCTTTTATTACAGATAAAAGCCTCTTATGTTTCTAGAGAGCAGAAGGCAGCCCCGCTACGGGACAGGCACGCGGGCGGGTACGAAGCGCTTGGTGCCAGGAACATGGAGCTGCTGCAGATCCTCTTCTTCCTCCTCCCCCTCCTCCTCCTCCTCTTCCTCCTCCTCCTCCTCCTCTCTCTCCCAGGAGGGAGCTGGAGATCAGTAGCAGTGGGCGATGGTCTCCATGTTGAGGAAGCGGACGTGCATCTTGGTTTCGATGTCGATCCCCTGCCACATCTGCAAGGGGCAGGGGGTGAGTGGGGCCAGGCTGGGGCTCAGCTCGGTGCCTACACCAGGTGCCC
>NW_015091189.1:317506-325281 GCF_001431845.1 Calidris pugnax | reverse complement strand
TTCAGGGCATGCTCTAGTGCCCAAGATTATTGGTTTGTGGTGGGATGTTGTGTGGGTGGGTGATGGTTTTGGTTTGGTTGTTGTTGTTGTGTGTTTAGGTGGTGGGGTTTTTTTTGTTTTGTTTTGTTTTGTTTTTGTTTTTTTTGTGGTTGGACTCAATGATCTCTGAGGTCCCTTCCAACCACTACGATTCTGTGATTCTGTGATTGTGGAGGCTTTCTGCACAGGGAGAGACCTCCTCCAGGCCCTGGGTGATGGATGGTCGGAGTATTGTCTCAGCAGGGAGTAAAAAGAGAAATACCTTTTATTACAGATAAAAGCCTCTTATGTTTCTAGAGAGCAGAAGGCAGCCCCGCTACGGGACAGGCACGCGGGCGGGTACGAAGCGCTTGGTGCCAGGAACATGGAGCTGCTGCAGATCCTCTTCTTCCTCCTCCCCCTCCTCCTCCTCCTCTTCCTCCTCCTCCTCCTCCTCTCTCTCCCAGGAGGGAGCTGGAGATCAGTAGCAGTGGGCGATGGTCTCCATGTTGAGGAAGCGGACGTGCATCTTGGTTTCGATGTCGATCCCCTGCCACATCTGCAAGGGGCAGGGGGTGAGTGGGGCCAGGCTGGGGCTCAGCTCGGTGCCCACACCAGGTGCCCAGCTCCCTGTGACCACCCAGCGATGAGCAGAGATGCCACCAACCTTAAGGAAGTCTTCGAAGGTGATGCCCTCGTAGACCTGGTCCGGCCCCTGGGCACAGCGAGAGAGAGAACACATTACGGCTGCCCCACACCAATGGGGCAGGGACCTCGGGGCATTGGGTCACCCTTGGGGCTGTGGGACACGACTCCCATGGGCACACCATGCTGACCCTGCACCATGCCCCATGGCCAGCCCAAAATTGGTTCCCAGAACCACCATGGCTTTTTTAAAGGCACTGAAGCCCCGAGCACTGAGGATGGTGCTTTATGGGGTGCTGTTTGCTCACACCCCTCCCCCCCCCCACCCCACTTTGGGCTCTGATAATGGAAAAGAGAAACCCTGAAAGTTGCTGCCTGCAAAAAAATCTCCATCCAAAGCAGCCCAGGCACAGGGGAGATGCCTCGGGCAGGATGGACACCTTCCAGCCCTGTTTGTGATGCCACCACAGCACCGCTGTGCCGCGACCTGAGCGAGGAACGGGCTCCCACCATTTGTCCCACACAGATGCTGGCTGCCTCCATCATGGCCCCGTCGGCGATGGACCTTGCTGACTCCTTCTCCAGGTGGGGGTTCCCCGACAGCAGCTCCTCCACCACCTACGAGGCAGCGGGTCAGAGCCGGGGCCGGGGATTCGGTGCCAATGGGGCAGGAGGGACCATACGTTACATTTCTGTACTCCTGCAGCGTGATCTTCCCGTCGTGGTCCGAGTCGTACATATGGAAGAGGACTGGGAGGGGGGAGAGGAGCACGGCAGGGTCAGGGGAGCCCTGTCCCCCCCATCCCACCCTACCCCATCCCTGGAGGGGTTCAAGGCCAGGCTGGAGGGGGCTTTGAGCAACCTGGTCCAGTGGGAGGTGTCCCTGCCCAGGGCAGGGGGTTGGAACTCGATGATCTTTAAGGTCTTTTCCAACCCAAACCATTCTATGATTCTGTGATTCTATGATCATTCCCTCCCCCCCAGCCCTGGGTTTTGGGGGAAAGCCTCACATTTGAGTTTCTCTTTGCGGAAGCGATCGAGCTGCTCCTCGTCCATGTTCATCTCGATGGGTCTGAAGTAGGACATGATGGTCAGGAAGTCTTCGAAGTTTATCTCGTCCGCCAGCCCATCCGACTCCGGCCGCAGGTTCCTGCCAAGAGCAGAGCCACCAGTGATGGGCTGCCAAGACCCCCCTGGCCCCCCACTCCCCCCTGCGCGTCCCTCAGCAAAGCTTTAGGACTCGTTTTTCCCCAAGACTTTACTTAAACGCCTCTAATTTCCACCCTGGCTCCATCCCAGCCTTTAAGGAGAAGATCTTTGCCCCCCGCCATTCTATGATTCTGTGATTCTATGATCATTCCCTCCCCCCCAGCCCTGGGTTTTGGGGGAAAGCCTCACATTTGAGTTTCTCTTTGCGGAAGCGATCGAGCTGCTCCTCGTCCATGTTCATCTCGATGGGTCTGAAGTAGGACATGATGGTCAGGAAGTCTTCGAAGTTTATCTCGTCCGCCAGCCCATCCGACTCCGGCCGCAGGTTCCTGCCAAGAGCAGAGCCACCAGTGATGGGCTGCTGAGACCCCCCCGGCCTTCTGCTCCCCCCTGCACATCCCTCTGTAAAGCTTTAGGACTTGTTTTTCCCCAAAACTTTGCTTAAACATCTCTAATTTCCATCCCAGCCTTTAGGGAGAAGATCTTTGCCCCCCAGGTTCCACTTTTAGAGGATAACCCAACTGCCCCCTCCTGCTCCCCGGGGTGCCGGGGGTGTCCTTACCGCTTGTCGAAAAAGGCATGGACGATTTTCCCCCTAATTGGGTTGAACTCCAGGTCGGGGATGCTGTCAAAATTCTCCTTGCTGCAAAGGAAACAGAGACATCCCCGAGCGTGAGGGACTTGGGGAGGAGGGAGCTGCTCCGACGGGCAGCCAAGGGCTGGGACAGAAGCCCCAACCCCGTTCTTTTCAAAGCAAACATGAAAAAAAGAAAGGGGGGGTTTAGCGTGAAAACCCCGATTTGCCTCAATTCAGACTGAAAGCAAGCCGTGCTCTCTCATGGGGCAGGAATGGGGGGATTTTTGTTCCCACTAAAATGGGGAAGCTCTGGGACTCAGCAGCTCGTTTCAGAGCTTTTTCCCAGGAATAATGTCCCGAACGGAGCTGGAGGAACCAAGAGAAGGAATTTCTGCCATCTCCTGATTTGTCTCAATTCAGACTGAAAGCAAGCTGTGCTCTCACATGGGGCAGGAACGGGGGGATTTTTGTCCCCACTAAAATGGGGAAGTTCTGGGACACAGTGGCTTGACCCCCAAATGACTGCACGCTTTTCAGAGCTTTTTCCCAGGAATAATGTCCCGAACGGAGCTGGAGGAACCAAGAGAAGGAATTTCTGCCATCTGCCCTCCTCTCAGCTTCCTCTGCCCTGCGCCATCCCCCTCGTGCTGTGCAGCTGGGCCTGAGCCCGTCCTTCGCTACCGACTTTATTTATAAAGTGAAGAATTAATCTCGGGGGGGTGGGGAGCCGAGGAAAAGTGGGCTCCCCGGGCTGCGCTGGCTCCTGGTGAAGCTGATGGGATGCACCAGAGCTTTCCCAAGGAAGCAGAGTGGTGGCTTTGCCTGCACAGACACCAAGGAGGGGGGGGACAAGGACAAACCACAAATGCCACCGTAGCTGCTGTGCAGGGACTGCTCATTTCCCTCCCCAAAACTGATTTTAAAGCTGGGGGTGGGGGGGGGATGCTCGGCAGGAGCCGCCCTCCTCTCAAGCCACTGCTTCCCTGCTCATTTTCCCTCGTTCTCTGTGATGCCCCACAGCAGAGATGGCTCGGCACGGCCGTGGGGTGCCCGGGAAGGACAGACACGTCCCCGCAGCCCCAGGAGCTGGGTGTCTCAACCAGGCACCCCCCCAGCCCCTGGTGGGGTGGGCACAGCCCCTGGTGGGGGGGATACAGCCCCTGGTGGGTGGGCACAGCCCCCAGTACCGGCACTGGAAGCTCCCTACCGGATGGTCAGCTGGTCCCGGCTCAGCTGCTTGAATCGCCGGTGAAGGTGCTCGATCTGCTCGGAGGTGACTGTGGGGGGAGAAGAGAGAGGTGACAGGGGGGTCCCCGGGCACAGGCAGCACCCCCAGGACACCCACCTGCAGAGCTTGTGTCCTGCCCAGGGGTAGGAGGAGACTGGTGGGCACCAAATCCTGCCACGAAGCTCATTCTCTGGGGGAAACCACCAAAGCCCACCCCATCCAGCAATGGCCAAAAGGCTCCCACACCCCCCGGCAGCAGGGCAAGGCTTTGGGTACTTCTTGGCACAGTTGTCCCTGTCCCCTTTTTCCCTTTGGTGGCTCCAGGCAGCCCTGCAAGGGCCATCTCGCTGCATCGGTCCCCGTGTGCTCTGTCCCTTGGTCGCTGCAGGGGGTGACAGGGTGGCCCCCAAGGGCTGGTTTATCACCATTCCTGGTCTGCAGAAACTCTCCTGGTCCAGACCCCATGGCGGGGCAGGATTCTACCCCCCTGCTCAGTTTAGGATCCTCAAAACCAGACCCTTCAAACACACTTGACCATTTCATTTGGGGGTTGGTGGCACCACGGGCAGGAGATGTGACCAGGGACCACTTCTCGACCTGCCCCAGGACATCTCTGCTTGCAGCTGGGAGGGGAGGTTCCTGTGCTCATGTCCACAGCCACGCTGGGCCACAGAAAATAACACTAAAAAAACCCCAAAACCAGCCCTAAACAACCCCAAAGCTGATAGCAGCCACCCAGAGGCAAGGAAAGGCTCAACAGGGATGAGATGCACCCAAAAAGCAAAGCTGAGCTTGGAAATGGCAGCTGCTGCTCAGGAGAAACGGGGGCTCCAGGCAGCTCTGAACCATGGGGGTGGGCACTGCCCCCCCAGGGACTGCACCCCCCGGAGCAGCAGCCCGGGGCAGGGGCTGGAAGCGGGGTGCCCATCAGCCTTGCCTTGAGCCCCACGAGCGCTGGGGTTGCAGCCTGAGGCTCAGCAGCATCTTTTCACTTCCTCAATCCCACAACCAGTTTTGGGCCCCCTCCCATAAAAAAGACATTGAGGGGCTGGAGCGGGTCCAGAGAAGGGCGACAAAGATGGTGAGGGGTCTGGAGAGTAAGTCTTATGAGGAGAGGCTGAGGGAGCTGGGGTTATTCAGCCTGGAGAAGAGGAGGCTGAGGGGAGACCTTATTGCTCTCTCCAACTCCCTGAAAGGAGGGTGTAGAGAGGTGGGGGTCGGTCTCTTTTCTCAAGTCACAGGCGACAGGACAAGAGGAAATGGCCTCAAGTTGCACCAGGGGAGGTTCAGGCTGGATATTAGGAAAAATTTTTTCACTGAAAGGGTTCTCAGCCATTGGAATGGGCTGCCCAGGGAGGTGGTTGAGGCACCATCCCTGGAGGTGTTCAAAAGACGGGTTGATGTAGTGCTGGGAGGTCTGGTTTAATGATGATGCTCCTTGTTTGTTGTGTGGGCGTCTATTTTTGTCAGTTGGGTTGATGGTTGGACAAGATGATCTTTAAGGTCCCTTCCAACCTAGAAGATTCTGTGATTCTGTGACACAGGTTATTTTATTATATTTTTTTTTTCCCCCAGCTGTAACCAGGCTCTACAACCCCTCGAGGACACGCAGAGCCTGACGCTCGTGCAAATATTGACAGCAGCCGTTCCCAGGAGCCTGGGAAGCTCCTTTTGGCTCCGTTTGCAGGAGCCGGTGGCGTCTGTCCGGGCACCAGCTGGACCCACACGCTCGCTGCCACCCCGTCTGGAGCCAGGCACAGGGCAGGGATGTGCTGGTGTCTGCTCATCAGCCCTTCCCAGCGGTGCGGGGAAAGATAAAAGCACGTTAAAGTCTAATTGAGGGGTTGGAAATGGTTAACTGCTGCGGCTGAAAGACAACAGGTCAACCCTGAGCTCTCCTGCTGGCTGGCTGGCTCCCTCCTGCTCTCTCTCCCTCTCTCTCTTTTATTATGTTTAAATAATGTCCTTTGCTCTGGTTCTGACTGTTGTTTCGCAGCCTTGAAATAGAAACTGTATTGATCAGTCAGGCCGAGCAGCTCCAGACCTCTATTAATGGACTGGAAAACCCATCTGGGCTTGTTGCTGGGGCTCGGTATCTGCGCTGGGTCCCTGCTGGTGCTGGCAGCAGCTAGCCCCTTTGCAGGATGAGGCCATTTAAGCCCCCTAAACCAACTTTGGGGGTCCCCCCTCTCAGGATCCCCCTTGCCTGGCTCTCAAGCAGTGATGCCCAGCTGCACGGGCACCACTGAGTCACCCATATGATTTCTTTTCCCTCCAACCCCTCTCTGGCTGGTGCTCTGTTGCTGTCCCCACACCCAGGGGGAAACTTTCTCCGGACTTTGCTTTCCAATTTTGGCCACAGAGAAGTGACCTCTTGCTTTCTCCCTTGTCAACATCGCTGTCACCATGGGAGCCACTGGGCCACCAAGGCTTCAGTGTTTGGGAAGTGGTTGCGTGGCAAAATCTTCGATCTCCTAGAAGAATATCCCAGATGCTGCCACGAAGTTATGGCTGCCCCATCCCTGGAGGGGTTCAAGGGCAGGTTGGAGGGGGCTTGGAGCAACCTGGTGTGGTGGGAGATGTCCCTGCCCAGGGCAGGGGGTGGCACTGGGTGGGCTTTAAGGTCCCTTCCAAACCAAACCATTCTGTGAGTCTATGACAAAAACCTGGATGCTGACGGTCGATCCAGCCCCACTCCCCATCCAGCCCACAAGCTGCCGGGCAAAAAGAAGGCTCTTCCTCCTTCTTTCCCCAAACCCAGGTCTTCCTCGTCCGGCGAAGGGCGGCAGCGCTCGGCTGCTTTCCAGGAATAAAAAAGCTGTGCCTGCAAAAGGGCAAAGCCTTCCCCGTGAGAAGGACTGGCTCAAGGGCAGCAGAGGCTCTGATGCTGCAGGGCCCGTGTCCAAGAACGGCAACCTACGCTACGGGGTGTGGGGGGGAAAATGGTATTTAAACCCAAAGAAGGCTGGGTTTGCTGTTTCCCAGCCTGCGGTGGTTCGTGCTGCTTGAGCAAAGGGTGTCCCATGGGAAGAGATGCCCAGGAGGGGGCTCAGCCCCACGGTGCCCTCCCTGGAGCAGGAGAAGACCACACCGTCCTGGGGAAAGCCACTTGAGCACCACCAGACACAGCAGCAGCTTCGTGACCAAACACGTGGCGGTGGGGATGGGGACCAGCCCCAAGACCCTGAGCAGTTTGTGGGTGCCCCTGTGGCTTTTGGGGTTTAGAGCACGGGGGAGGAGGGAAAGGAGTGTGCCACGGGCACATCCCGGGACCCCTGCCCTGTCCCTGCTCCTCCCGGGGGACCGAGGGGGACCACGGTGCCCCCCACAGCAGCAAGCCCAGGTATTTCGAGCAGCAGCCACAGCTGGGAGCCCGGTGAATCCCACCACCACCCTGGTCGTGCCATGGGGTCACCACTCTCTGAAATCCAGTTTCCATCACACTTTTTGGGGTGTTGCCTTTGTAAAGCCATCCCCGGGACTGACTCACGGAGTGGGGGGGGCAGTGGGGCGTGAGGCCGGTGCCTCCCACGGGCAGGTGCTGAGAAAGGCCCAGGGGCAGAGCTCCTCAGGCCAAGGCGTTCCCCAAAACAACCTCCTCCCACCCCCGGGGGCTCCCCAGGATCCTGCCAGCGGGGAGGGCTGAGCCCACCCCAGGGTGGGCTGTGGTGCCCGCCCCCCCCTGGGGGAAGAGGAGGCAGGAGAAGGGAGGAAGGGCAGGGATGTGGCCACAGTGGCAGGGACAGGGAGAGCTGCTGGACGCTCTCAGCCCCGAGCCAAGGGAGGTGGGGGGTCCCCAGAGCTGCCCCCCTCCATCACAGCTCGCTCTCGCTCCGGCAGGAGGTGGAGGAACCTGGAAGGAGCACCCCGCTCTTGTGCCAAGGGCTGGCCACGTCCTGGGGCACCCCCGGAGGGACACAACCACCCCGTGTCCTGTGCACCGAGCCCTGGGCCATATCCCTGCTGCAAAACCCCCATTTCCCCCCCAACAACCACCGTAACCAGCCTAGAGAGCCCCCCATGGAGTGGCTCCTGGGCAAACCAGTGACAAGGGGACAATGTCTTGCCCCACAGCGTGGGGGGGCAAAGCCTGTTTGG
>NW_015091189.1:317128-317496 GCF_001431845.1 Calidris pugnax | reverse complement strand
ACCCCCATTTCCCCCCCAACAACCACCGTAACCAGCCTAGAGAGCCCCCCATGGAGTGGCTCCTGGGCAAACCAGTGACAAGGGGACAATGTCTTGCCCCACAGCGTGGGGGGGCAAAGCCTGTTTGGGGCTCACAGGAGGGCTTGCTTGACCCCCTGGCTGGTAGCCATGTGGGACCTGGGGGGTGTGTGTGTGGGAGCATCCATCCCTGCAGGTGACATGGCTGCATCCCCCCCCCACCTGGGTGACATGTCAGCACCCCCGGGTGACATGTCTACATCCCTCCCCCACCACCTTCACTCCCTGGTGACATGCCAGCACCCCGAGGTGACATGTCTACATCCCTCTCTCCTTCCCCTCTCCCCCCC
>NW_015091189.1:315026-315486 GCF_001431845.1 Calidris pugnax | reverse complement strand
GCTCCCGCATCTCGGCGGGCACGGAGTGCGCGGAGCCCATCCCGGGCCGCTGCACCGGCCGCCGCCGCCGCCGCCGCTTATAAGGGCGGGCGCGGAGCGGGGGAGGGAGGCGGCGGCGGCGACGACGCGGCTCCCCCGGGTCCCTGAGCTCCCCGCCGCCGCCGCGCCGTCCTTAGGCTCCAGAGTGAACAGCCCCGCCAGCGGGATGGGGCGGACGGGACCGGGGATGGCTCCCCCGGTGCTGGTGGTGCTTGAAGCCACCCTGGGCACTGCGTGGGCCCAGAAGGGCAAGGAGAAGCCCCCCCGTGTCCCCATGTCCCCTCCTCACCACCCAGCCTGAGGTCTCCCTGGGGGATGCCCAGGAGAAGCAAGGACCCCACCTCCCCAAGGAGCCCTGTGGCTTCCCCCATCCCAGAGAGAAAACTCTGGGGGATAAAAAGGGGGTGGGAGCAACCCAGGG
>NW_015091189.1:314410-314907 GCF_001431845.1 Calidris pugnax | reverse complement strand
GCTCCCGCATCTCGGCGGGCACGGAGTGCGCGGAGCCCATCCCGGGCCGCTGCACCGGCCGCCGCCGCCGCCGCCGCTTATAAGGGCGGGCGCGGAGCGGGGGAGGGAGGCGGCGGCGGCGACGACGCGGCTCCCCCGGGTCCCTGAGCTCCCCGCCGCCGCCGCGCCGTCCTTAGGCTCCAGAGTGAACAGCCCCGCCAGCGGGATGGGGCGGACGGGACCGGGGATGGCTCCCCCGGTGCTGGTGGTGCTTGAAGCCACCCTGGGCACTGCGTGGGCCCAGAAGGGCAAGGAGAAGCCCCCCCGTGTCCCCATGTCCCCCACCACCACCCAGCCTGGGGTCTCCCTGGGGGATGCCCAGGAGAAGCAAGGACCCCACCTCCCCCAGGAGCCCTGTGGCTTCCCCCATCCCAGAGAGAAAACTCTGGGGGATAAAAAAGGGGTGGCAGCAACCCAAGGTCCCCCCCCCAAAAAGAAACGTAGCCCCCCCCGGGGGG
>NW_015091189.1:251149-313827 GCF_001431845.1 Calidris pugnax | reverse complement strand
AAGAAACGTAGCCCCCCCCGGGAGGACACAGCAGGGACATGTCAGCCTCCCACCAGCAAAACGTGTCCCCCAGACCCAGCGGGAAGCACAGCACCACGGCAGCAGGTACCCAGGCAGTGCCATTTCTCTCTTTATTTATTATTTTAAAGCCAAATATTAAACAGGAAAGAAATCACATCATTTCCAGCCTCCACCTGTCCCAGATCCAATACAATATCTGTTTAAAAAAAATAAAAATAAAAATAAAGAGAAACCAGCCCCGGCGGGAAGCACAGCACCACGGCAGCAGGTACCCAGGCAGTGCCATTTCTTTCTTTCTTTATTTTTTTTAAAGCCAAATATTAAACAGGAAAGGAATCAAATCGTTTCCACCCTCCACCTGTCCCAGATCCAATCAAATTTCTGTTTATTTTTTTTTTAAAGATGTCCCCCATCCTGCAATCTCAGCTGTCAGGGTGATGCTAGGGCTCAGGGGTCCTCACCCTTGGGGCCCAGGACAGACAAATTTTCATCTACTGCAGCTTTTTGTCCCTTCCAGGCATCCCCAGGACACACACACCCCACTCTGTCCTTGCTCACCCAGCCGGTCCCCGTGTCTTCGTGGGAGGGAAGGGCCACCAACCAGGCAGGTAAGGCCCACAGAGCTGTGACATCCCTTGGAGATGCTCAAAACTAGGCAGGAAAACACCCTGAGCAAGAAGGTGTGCATGCAACGGTGGCCTGGAAGGGACCAGAAGACCCTTGGGGACCCTCCTCCATCCCAAAGGGGTCCCTTCCTCCCCTCGCCCTCCGGCACCGGGTGGCAGAGCCCCAGAGGACACATGGGGGGCTGGTGCCCAGGGCTTTGGTGCCTCTGCTGTTCCTGTAGGGGTTGGTGACAAACTGTCACGGTCCATCCCCCGGCCGCCGCCGCCGCCGCCGCTTATAAGGGCGGGCGCGGAGCGGGGGAGGGAGGCGGCGGCGGCGACGACGCGGCTCCCCCGGGTCCCTGAGCTCCCCGCCGCCGCCGCGCCGTCCTTAGGCTCCAGAGTGAACAGCCCCGCCAGCGGGATGGGGCGGACGGGACCGGGGATGGCTCCCCCGGTGCTGGTGGTGCTTGAAGCCACCCTGGGCACTGCGTGGGCCCAGAAGGGCAAGGAGAAGCCCCCCCGTGTCCCCATGTCCCCCACCACCACCCAGCCTGGGGTCTCCCTGGGGGATGCCCAGGAGAAGCAAGGACCCCACCTCCCCCAGGAGCCCTGTGGCTTCCCCCATCCCAGAGAGAAAACTCTGGGGGATAAAAAAGGGGTGGCAGCAACCCAAGGTCCCCCCCCCAAAAAGAAACGTAGCCCCCCCCGGGGGGACACAGCAGGGACACACCAGCCCCCCACCAGCAAAACGTGTCCCCCAGCCCCGGCGGGAAGCACAGCACCACGGCAGCAGGTACCCAGGCAGTGCCATTTCTTTCTTTCTTTATTTTTTTTAAAGCCAAATATTAAACAGGAAAGGAATCAAATCGTTTCCACCCTCCACCTGTCCCAGATCCAATCAAATTTCTGTTTATTTTTTTTTTAAAGATGTCCCCCATCCTGCAATCTCAGCTGTCAGGGTGATGCTAGGGCTCAGGGGTCCTCACCCTTGGGGCCCAGGACAGACAAATTTTCATCTACTGCAGCTTTTTGTCCCTTCCAGGCATCCCCAGGACACACACACCCCACTCTGTCCTTGCTCACCCAGCCGGTCCCCGTGTCTTCGTGGGAGGGAAGGGCCACCAACCAGGCAGGTAGGGCCCACGGAGCTGTGACATCCCTTGGAGATGCTCGAAACTAGGCAGGACAACACCCTGAGCAACCAGGTGTGCATGCAACGGTGGCCTGGATGGGACCAGAAGACCCTTGGGGACCCTCCTCCAGCCCAAAGGGGTCCCTTCCTCCCCTCGCCCTCCAGCACCGTGTGCCCCAGAGGACTTAGCTCTGTGGCCCAAGGCAGGGCTGGCTGGTGCCCAGGGCTTTGGTGCCTCTCTTGTTCCTGTAGGGGTTGGTGACAAACTGTCACGGTCCATCCCCAAGGCCACAGGCCATGCCCTGGGCTCTGGGGGCTGTCAGGCCGCCCTGCAGTGTCCCCTCTCTGGGTCCAGAGGGGTTGGAAGACATCCCAAGGGGGTGCTGCACCATCAGCTGTTCCCTCCCCACCCCAGGGAGCACCCCTTTGCTGGTGGGGGGACCACGAGCAACTCTTCAGCCTCTCCAGAGCAGCAGCACATCAAGGCACGGTCCTGCAAGGGAGGACAAACCTCCCCGAGGAGGCTGCTGCTTGGAGGAGTCTCCCCCAGCTTTGGGAAGGCGACTTTACAACCCACCTGAGCCCCCAAACCCAGCAGCACCCCTCAAATCCTCCTGCTCAGCCCCCCCTGCCCTTTCCACAACCATCCAGGCAGCAAGGACCACTTCTTCCTGCCCCCTCCCAGTCTCAGCTTCCCCCCAGGCTCCATATTTTTTCTCCTTCACCCTCCAGAAAGGCATTTGAAGGTGACACCATCCTGGATGTCCAGTCAACAGGACTCTGCCCCCAGGGGACTCGGAACCAGAGGACTTTGGTAGCTCCAGCCCACCCAGGAGAGCCCCTCTGCTCGGTGGGATGGTGGGTGGGCAAAGCCAGGCAAGAGAAGAAGGGGGGCAATTCCACCTTCTCCAGAAAGAAAAACCCATCCCTTCTCCCTGCACAGACACGACAGGACAAATTTGGATATATGTGCACATCATCTTTAACGTATGGACATTCACACAGACCTGGACATTATTCACGGACACAAGGAATGTTTGGGATCCATTGGTGTCTCCTTGGGGAAATGGTGGCTGCAAAGGTGCCCGTGCTGCCAGGAAGGGCTGAAGGGACAGAAGAGCAAAAGACCTCACAAAAAGTGACCTCCATCAACCCAAAGAGGGGTTTCCCAGCGCTGCTGGACCTGGGGACTGATGCACATCTCAAGAGGTTGCTCAAGCAGGGACAGAGAGGTGTCCTTGGGGGGTCTCAGTTCTCCTGGGGGCTTGGGCTGAGGTCTCCCACAGCCACAGTTGGGAATTCCTCCTCCCTAAGACCCAAGATTCGACCCATGGCATTGACAGAACCTGCCCCACAGCCAGCAGCAGGACACGGCACATGGCTGTCACACCTCACCAAACAGGATAGAAAGGGGGAGCTTTTACATACTATTTCCTTTGGTTTTGTCCCAAAAGCGGACTGATGTCCTATTGAAGCACCCCCAGTCTCTTCCGAATTTGGCACGTACAAGGCTGTGTCGGTGCCCCTGGGTGACACCAACCCCCACATAACCATGCACTGGCGTGGGCTGCACAGCAAAGGAGACAGAGAAACCTGCCCCAAGGACAGTTTCTCTGTGAATGTTTGCCAAAGGGATGAGAGGGTTTGGGTCCCGGGCTGGCTGGGCTGCCCCGTGTCCCCCGCAGTGTGTCTGTCCCCTCTTGCACCCCACGCAAAAAGGGAAATGGTTACGAGTCCATGGGTGGGGGAAGCGCGTGTGAACCGCAGCTCCCACGCTTCCTCCTTGGCCGGGCTCTTTTCAGAGTGCAAACACGGGGTGGCCTCACAAGGAGGGGTGTGATGGGCTCTGCTGGCCACTCTGGGACCTCATCTTAAAGTACTCAGCATCTTCTCAAGGGGGTTTGATACGCATCACCCAGCACCAGTTTCCACAGAAACTGTGGGCAGCTTTCTGTTGACTCCTGGGGCTTTTTTATGGCACAATTCTACCTGGCAGCACCTCCAGCCAAGGACTCCTACGAGCTGGCTGTGTGGCAATTCTCTCCATGCACTCCAGAGCTGCAAGGTGCCAAGAGCTTGCCCGTTTGGCAGAGGGGAGCACAAAGCCCCAGGAGACTCAGGGCCAGCCATGCAGTCACAGAACCAGCTGGGAATGGGGAGTCCAGGCCCTGCTTCTGCTTGCCCCTTCTCAGCTACCAGCATCCACCTTGTGACTTAACAGTCCCATTCCTGACCTTCCCAGAATATTTTGGGATTTGCTTTCAACCCTCAAAGAGGGCTGGAAGGTTGGGGTCTACTCCAACCCTCCAAAACAAGAGATGGATTTTGAGATCTTTGTCCGATGATTCCCTACCCTGCTTTCAGCTGGATCCACTCTGCTTCCATAGAAATTCTTCAGTCTCACCCTCCCTCCAGCTTCACTTCAGTACAGACAGTTCTCCTGGGAGCACAGCACCCTGACCTCAGCACCAACCACGTTCTTCCTCAAGCACCCAGCTCCTGCAGACCCACCACCACTCCGCTGGCAACAGCGCTGGGCTTTCAGGATTTATTTCTCATATTAAAATCAGTGCTCAGTTATTTCAGCAGGACAGCATGCAGTTCAAGCATTCTTTGAAGAGGAGGGCTGTGTGATTTCAGGTGGCCATACCTGAAGTGCTAGAATAGACTAAGAGCATCCACCTAAGGCTACAGGGCACGGGGTCTAACGCTCATCTCTGATGTAACTACTGTATTGCAAGGGGACAGTGACAGGAAACTATCTGCATCTCTAGGGGTGTTGCTTCAGAAACCACACAGATATGCAGGCTCTGTATATGCACACACACCGTGCACTCTGCATCCCATAATACCTGAACCCAGAGGAAAACCTTTTCCACAGGTTTCCAGGCCTTTAAGATGTGTTGAAATTCATGTGTCTTGAGCTGCTAAAGCTCTTCCCTTCCGGGCAGCGTAGCACGTGCTCCCCCCAAATCTGTTCTCTTTTGGCAAAAAGGAAGGAGGCCTCGGGCTGCAGGAATTAACATCTCTATTCCATACAGAGATGACCTGGCTGACTCTGGGCTCGGCCAGTTTCCAGTCATGATCCCGCTGTATTGCATAAATACCTATAGATTGGAGACAGCAGTGAGTGGGAGCTCCCCAAACATCCAAGTCATTCGGGTGCTGACCTCAAGGCTTCCACGAAAAGGTGCCACGAGGTTCAGAATCGTCCTGGGAGCACTCACGGCTCTGCCACAGCTCCGGCCTTGGACATAAGTGAAGAAAAGACCAAAAAACGAGGTAAAAACATGGACTGGGTGTGTTTAGCAGGCATGAAAAAGGGCTAGAAGCTCATCTTCTGCATCAGGAGAGTTTGCATCATCAGCGAGGTGGCCAACTGGACTTCAGTGTAACCAATGCGCTTGCCACCCCTGGAAGGGGTTTGTGCTGGGGCTCTTTCCCAGGCCCGTAAGGATATTTGGAATTGGAATCGTGGCTCTGTGAACAATCAGACTACGGAGGTGAAGCAAAATCTGACCAAAAATTCAGACCGAAGAAGACAACAGTGAAAGGTAAGAGACTTTAAAAACTATCACCTGCATGAGATATACATTAGAAAAAAAAAACACCACCAAACCAAAACAATCCCATAACCAAACAAAAACCCCACAACACTGCAAGGACAAGCAACTTCCTTCTCTGGAAGAGGGGCTCCTTCCATATTCCACACCGGGGATCTCACTGTGTGGACCTTCTAAGCAAAGACAATCATGGAACGAGCAGAATGCGCAAATCCTTCCAAAGGACAACGCGCTTCCTGGCACGACCGTCCCTGCCAGATCCTTACACTTGGCCTCAACTACCAAGGTGTCCCTGTGCCTTCGGGCCAGAACGGGCAGACAGGCAACGGAAAGATGCTATAGCACCAGTTACAAAGTTCAATGCAGTTTCCAATGCATTAAGCCAAAGGATTGTCACCAAACTTGCCTTCCCTGCAAGTTTTGCAAAGAGGGTAAAAAGCTACACTCCAGCTGCTTCCGTCCTCACGCTGCCTTCTGCTCTCACTCCTTGCCTGAACTGTAGATCTTCTGAACTGTGGCACGGGTGAGCTCCAGATCCTCCGGGTACCGAATTTCTAGCTCGGTATTTGCTAAGTAGTGAATGCCGGTAAACTCCGAAAAATAGCGGCCGATGTCAGGGTGAGGGATCTCCCGAGGCTCAGAGTTATATTCCAGGTTCTCTGTTAGGAAAAAGGAAAGACTCGGTTATCACCACATGAAACAGCCTGCCACGAGGCAGTAAATCCTACGCGCCTCTCTCAAGTCTTGTTTAGAATCATAGAATCATTGAGGTTGGAAGAGACCCTTGGGATCATCGAGTCCAACCATCTCCCCTACTCTACAAAGTCCTCCCCTACACCATGTCCCTCAGCACTGCATCTAAACGGCCCTTAAACACAGCCAGGGATGATGGTGACTCAACCCCCTCCCTGGGCAGCCTGTTCCAATGCCCAACCACTCTTTCGGTGAAAAATTCCTTCCTAATGTTCAATCTAAACCTCCCCTGTTGGAGCTTGAAGCCGTTCCCTCTCGTTCTATTGTTAATTACCTGTGAGAAGAGACCAGCACCAACCTCTCTACAGTGTCCTTTCAAGTAGTTGTAGAGAGTGATGAGGTCTCCCCTCAGCCTCCTCTTCCTCACACTAAACAGCCCCAGCTCCTTCAGCCGCTCTTCATATGATTTGTCTTCCAGGCCCTTCACTAGTTTCGTTGCCCTCCTCTGCACTCGCTCCAGCACCTCCAGATCTCTCTTGTATTGAGGTGCCCAAAACTGGACACAACACTCGAGGTGTGGCCTCACCAGTGCTGAGTACAGGGGCACAATCACCTCCCTACTTCTGCTGGTCACACTATTTTTGATACAAGCCAGGATGCCATTGGCTTTCTTGCCCCCCTGGGCACACGCCGGCTCATATTCAGCCGTTTGTCAACTCGAACCCCCAGGTCTCTTTCCTCCAGGCAGCTCCAGCCACACTTCCCCCAGCCTGTAGCGCTGCAGGGGGTTGGTGTGGCCCAAGTGCAGGACCTGGCACTTGCCCTTGTTGAAACTCATGCCATTGGTATTGGCCCAGTGATCCAATCTATCTAGGTCCCTCTGTAGGGCTTCCCTATCCTCCTGGGAGTCAACACTCCTGCTTAACTTGGTATCATCTGCAAACTTGCTGATGATACACCCTATGTATCATCAGCAAGTTTGCAGATGATACCAAGTTTGTGTGTCTAGAAACACCACCTCCTGAGGCTTTAAAGAAAAAACACCCCTAATCCAGGAAAATGTGCACAGAGCTGACCCCGTTTCCTAGTGGCACAAAAACTATTTCATGCCTGATACCACTCTGTCTGACATGAGGTCGGAGTAGCAGGACACTGACCCGCTCCCACTCTGCTGCTCACAGGTCTGGGTTGTGAGGGCAGGGAGAAGCTGCGGCACCGAGCTCTGATCCCTTCAATCCCGTGGGAGAGCAGTTTCTAGGAGAGATCCTGCTCCAAGGCTCCGAGGTGAGGCTTGGAGCCTCAAGGCACAAGGTTGTCCTGGTAGAGGAGCCGAGCGCTAACTTGTTCCAAGTCACCAGCCTGTGTTTCAACCACCTCGAGTCACCAGCCTGGATGTTCATGCACGTCTCATGCCGCAGAATCAACTTTTCTCAATCCAAACTTCCCAAAAGTTATGAGGAATCATAGAATCATAGAATTGCCCAGGCCGGAAGGGACCTCCAAAGGCCATCTAGTCCAACCCCCCCGCAGTCAGCAGGGACACCCCCAACTAGACCAGGTTGCCCAGGGCCTCGTCGAGCCTCTCCTTGAACATCTCCAGGGATGGGGCCTCAACCACCTCCCTGGGCAACCTGTTCCAGTGCTCCACCACCCTCACAGTGAAGAACCCTCTCCTCATCTCCAGTCTAAATCTGTTCCCCTCCAGCTTGAAGCCATTGCCCCTCGTCCTGTCACTGCAGGCCTTTCTAAACAGGCTCTCCCCAGCCTTCCTGTAGGCCCCCTTCAGGTACTGGAAGGCTGCTATTAGGTCTCCCCGGAGCCTCCTCTTCTCCAGGCTGAACAACCCCAGCTCCCTCAGCCTGTCCTCGTAGCAGAGGTGCTCCATCCCCCTGATCATCCTTGTGGCCCTCCTCTGGACCCTCTCCATCAGGTCCATGTCCTTCTTATATTGAGGGCTCCAGACCTGCACACAATATTCCAGGTGAGGTCTCACCAGAGCAGAGTAAAATGGCAGAATCACCTCTCTCGACCTGCTGGCAACGCTTCTTTTGATGCAGCCCAGGATGGGATTGGCCTTCTGGGCTGCAGCTGCCCACTGCCTGCTCATGTCCAGCTTCTCATCCAGGAAGTCCCTAAGAAGAGCACATCGATTCTTTCCCAGAGCACCCCGTTTCCCCCCTGGTGCTAAAGATCACCTGATTAGGCACAACAGTCCAACACCACAGAAGTTAAAACGCAGAGGCGACCCCAGCTGAGGGCCCCTGTGCTCCTGCAGCGTGACCAGGAGACAGCCCAGCAGTAAATCACATGCACAAGAACCCTGCAGCACTCCCCAGACAATGTCATTTTTTCCTGCACGGCGCCAAATATAAAGGTAAAAACAAAAGCTGCCCAACTCCCAAAGCCTGACTTCCCTACAAGGCAAGGTAGAAACAAGATGGGACGCAGAGAACATCATTCAGGAATAATTCATCCGTCTCTGAAACTATCCAGCTCGCTACAGAGAGCACACAGAAGTCGTATTAATCCACACAGGCTCTTTGAAGCTACTGCACGTCAGTGTGTGCAGCCAAAAAGCACAAGACTCAGTGGGCTGGTGCAGTCCTACGGGCTTGCAAAGTACCTTTTTCATACACTGCACCACTGCAGAAAACAATTTACACTCCAGTATGCTCTGCAGGAGCATGGCTGAGCAGTGAGGGAAAAACACAGCGACGAAACAGGAGCTGGCAAGGGAGAAGAGATGGGGACGAGTGAGTTTGGCACTAGGTGGGAGCCTGAGAAACGTGCTGACGAGCAGTTTTGAGCCACAGATACCTGGGCTGTGCTGCCACGGAGCAAACAAAAGACAGACAAGAGCAGACAAGTAGATGGATACCAAATTCACCCTATGAAACAGGAGTTTTGCAATTAGCTACAGCTCAACCTGTCAAGTCACAGGAAGGACTCAAACTGAGGTACCTACAAGCTTGGTGTTACTTCTGAGCAGGTTCGATAAAAATCTGCACACAGATTTGTCTCAGATTCTTTCAGTAAAAAGCTATCACAGAATCATAGGATGGTTTGGGTTGGAAGGGACCTTAAAGCCCACCCAGTGCCACCCCCTGCCCTGGGCAGGGACACCTCCCACCACACCAGGTTGCTCCAAGCCCCCTCCAACCTGCCCTTGAACCCCTCCAGGGATGGGGCAGCCACAGCTTCTCGGGGCAACCTGGGCCAGGCTCTCACCACCCTCACACCAAACAAGTTCTTCCCCACAGCTCAGCTCCATCTCCCCTCTTGCAGGGTCAAACCCTTCCCCCTCCTCCTGTGGCTCCCCTCCCTCATCCAGAGTCCCTCCCCAGCTTTCCTGGAGCCCCTTGAGGGACTGGAAGGGGCTCCAAGGTCTCCCCGGAGCCTTCTCTTCTCCAGGCTGAACCCCCCCAACTCTCTCAGCCCCCCCTCCCAGCAGAGGGGCTCCAGCCCTCCCAGCATCTCCGGGGCCTCCTCTGGCCCCGCTCCAACAGCTCCATGTCCTTCTGCTGGTGGTGGCCCCAGAGCTGGAGGCAGCACTGGGGGGTGTCTCCCCAGAGCGGAGCAGAGGGGCAGAATCCCCCCCTGGCCCTGCTGGCCACGCTGCTGGGGATGCAGCCCAGGGGTGGGGGGTTTCTGGGCTCCCAGCGCACGTTGAGGGGCGTGTGGAGCTTCTCACCCACCAGCACCCCAAGTCCTTCTCCTCAGGGCTGCTCTCAATCCATTCTCCTGTCATCCCCTCCCCAAACATCAGGTCAGTAAGTTATGAAATTGTCCCTCCCCAAATGATCTGAGGATGCATTTCAGAGGGGACACTCGACAGTCAGGCAGCAAGATTTCAGTGAGCAAGGACAAACCCTTCTATTTTCCCTCGCAATAGTAAAGCACTTGGATGCTACAGAGATGACAGTGTCAACCTACAGCTTGGCTAAAATACTCAGTGCTCTGGAACCAGCCAGCATTATACTTGTTTAGAAACAGTTAGACAAAAGATGTAAGAGATGACTCAGACCCAGAAGCTCTGTGGACAATTATCCGATTAGTTTTCACTGAGATACATATTTTAATATCAATCCATGGCACACAAAATTTTTTGTTTTTTTTAAAAATTCTCTAAGAGGCCAAGTACTGCCTAATAAGAGTCCTAAGGCTGAGCTGAAATATTCCTGGTCCCCACTTCATCTTTTTGGACTACTAAAGTAACTCTCAGGACAGTGAGAAACACCTGCACTTTAAACCTGCACAGGTAGGAGTGCCCAGTCCAGTAAAACCACCTCTTGCTCACAGGCACGGAGCAGAACACGCTTGGGAGCACCCTCTAGTGAAAGAGCTGAACTGCATTTTGTAAATATATTTTCCCCTCCGGCAGCTTCCACGTCGTGTCTCAGCAAAGTCAGGCTGTGCAGCCACCCCAGCTGGATGGGATGTCTCTGTATCACGGGGAGAACAACAAACAGGAGGCAAAGAAATACTCTGTTTAAGATGTACAGAGTTACAGATATGTATGAGTAGGGTTTTTTTTTTTCCCTTTTGAACCTCAGTTCAATATTCCTTGTACCCCAACCTCATATTCTGACATCAGACAAGAATTTCCTTTCCTAGGCGATGGGTGATAGAGATTCCACAAATGCAAAGAGGTTTAGAAGAGGTGTTCAATTTTGTCCTATTCATATCAGAGGTGGCACTACCTGTGTTCTCTGGGATCTTGGCACACACAGTCTCTCCATGAAAGACACACACTGACAAGCAAAGTCTGTTCTCTCTCACCAGACCCTATTTTGAGGTCCTGCCCAAAGCACAGCTGTAATTTCAAAGGATGAGAACTGCTGACAGAACTTCAGACTTCAGCAAAAGCTGAATTACCTCTTTTAAAAGCAAACGTCAAGGCTGACACCATAAAGCAAGTCACATCCAAACCCACATTTCTAAGGCAAAAGGAGATGACACCAGAGTGGTCCTTACTGTTCAGTCCCAGCAGTGCTCATTTCACAGAGAGCAAACAATGCAGGCCATGAATTCAAGATCACTCTCCTTCCTACCTCAACCTTAACTAACAGTTTGTTTCATACTTAAAAGAGCTAATCATTTAAGCATCTCTTTCTCCTAACGTACCTCGAAACAGACAGCAAACACAAGAGAGTCCTGCTCACCTTGAGCAGCATATCTGCAAGAGCCATCTTCCACTAGGACGTTGTAGAAAGGCTGGTGGGGGCCATGTGGAAGGCTGTGGACGTTCATATTCCGAATCCATTCATGCCCCATCATGCAGGCAGGATCCCAGCCATAAATCACACAGTTATAGCCATATCTAATTAAAAAAAATAAAAATGCACACCAAGAACTGTGAAAACTCCAGAGCCAGCTCTTCTTCCTCAAGATTAATATAGCACAAACAGGATAGGAGCCTCCTGTGAGTTGGCACAAGGAGGAGAGGACAAGAGGGGGGAAAAAAAAAAGAATTCAAAAAGATTATATGCGTATGTGAGTGTATTTTGAGGTGGGGGGAAATGAGCAGGAGTGACAGGATAAACAAATAGCTGAGGACAAAGGAAAACCAAATGTGAGCAAGAAATGAAAATGGGAAAGAGACTGGAAGTCAGCAACCAGGAGAACAGGAAACAAGAAACGGGGAGAGAATAAACCATCCTACTGTTTTGTGCAATTACTTCCATCACACAGACGGGGCAATCCCAATATAGAACTCCCCAAAACAAAGCCATCCTTATTTTCACATTATTTATGGATTAATTGCGAGGTTTAACTCTCACTGCTGACACCCTTAAAATACACTCCAGATGTCTTGTTGAGTTGGAGGAGTGGCTGAAGCAAAGCAGTGCTGGCACATCATTGTGGCAGAGCAGCCCAGGCAGGAACACAAAGCCTCTGTGCAACGCAGGAAAAGAATCTGAGAGTCTTTTTTGAAGTTCATTCTGTTCCACAGTCCCTCATTAACTGATTACTGCTGTTTCTTCGAGAGCTCTGGACTGTGGAAATTTTCGCTGTGCGATACACGATGACTCAGACAAGTCACCTCACAAGCTTCTCTCTGCAACAGCAGCGAAGACACCCGCTCTCTCAAAGGACAGACAGGGCTGCCCCCATTTTTCTACGAGGTACACGGTGTAGATGTACGTGCCTGGCATTTTCCATTCCAGGTACCTCCTCGGCGGATAAACCCACGTCTCATTACTGTCAGAACAAAATACTCCTGCACTCGTCATTACAGAACAGCCTGCTCATGTGGGGAGGGCTTTTGAAGAGCTCACCTTTTGTGTTTCATAATGAGGCCGATGGAGAAGCAGACCTCCTTGTGCTTCTCATCCGAGCGGTGCTTCACCTCCGGCCCCACCTCCTCCTTCCGCCGCTCGATGTGCTCCAGGGTGTGTTGAACCAAGTACCCCACGGCCCCGTGCTGCGAGGGGTCCAAAGCCTGAATGTGCTGCAAGATGTCCAGAACCTTCAGCAACCAAAACAGAAAGACAGATTCAGAACAAGTCTCTACAGCAGTCCCAACGCTTACAAACACGTACAGACACATTTCTCAAGTCAGCTGGTCTAAGTGCCCAGGCCTAGGTCTGCCACAGTTTTCCACACAGATTGAGAACTTCTGCTCTCTCCCAAAAAGTTCTTCACACTTGTTTAGCCTGCAGAAATTGCAGAGTCCTCTCCTTTTCTATCTGCAGAGCTCCCCGCTTCCAAGGAAGGGCACTGTTGAGCACAGTAACTCCATGAAGCTCAGTCACACAAGGTAGTCGTGTTGCATTTTGTGACCACAGGGCATTGACAAGCCCATTTGGAGGTTTCTTGAAATGTCTGGAGAATAAGTCTTATGAGGAGAGGCTGAGGGAGCTGGGGTTATTCAGCCTGGAGAAGAGGAGGCTGAGGGGAGACCTTATTGCTCTCTCCAACTCCCTGAAAGGAGGGTGTAGAGAGGTGGGGGTCGGTCTCTTCTCTCAAGTCACAGGTGACAGGACAAGAGGAAATGGCCTCAAGTTGCACCAGGGGAGGTTCAGGCTGGATATTAGGAAAAATTTTTTCACTGAAAGGGTTCTCAGCCCTTGGAATGGGCTGCCCAGGGAGGTGGTTGAGGCCCCATCCCTGGAGGTGTTCAAAAGACGGGTTGATGTAGTGCTGGGAGGTCTGGTTTAGTGATGATGCTCCTTGTTTGTTGTGTGGGTGTCTATTTTTGTCAGTCAGGTTGACGGTTGGACAAGATGATCTTTAAGGTCCCTTCCAACCTAGAAGATTCTGTGATTCTGTTAAGAGAATATGGTTGTTCGCCTCCCAGACTGCTACTGGGAAGTGATTCCAGATGACTTCTCTGCACTTCAGAACAAACATTTTAATTTAAATGAGTTCCTCAGCATGTCTGTGGGAGCCTGGCAGAGGGAAAAGTAGGGCAGCACAGAAGGAAATGCAAATACCCTGTGTGATGTTACTAGTGAAGGAGAGGCAGGGAACCTGCTTGTCTCAGGATGACTAAAGAACCCTGACTTTAAGAGTTCTCTCAAGGCAGCAACCCTGTAGATCCAGAACACCTGCCTACCAACACCCTCTGGCAAACTACCAGAGCATCTGCTGCCAAGTTTGTTAGAGGCAGGCAATGCAGGTTTTACCTCTTCATTTTTTTTGGTCCCTTGCTCTTACCAAAACTCTTGCCTAAGCCAGTTGGGAAAAGACAGATAAATCCATCCCAACATCAAATCCCTCAGGTGCTATCACAGTTCCAAAATCTGACACACCTTCACACCTGGTGGAAGGACTGTCTCCTCAATCACGTGCTGGAAGGTTTGGTCATTCTACATTCAGAGCAGCAGCAGAAGAGGAATAGAGATCTCAGGCTGTTGAGCAAGAACATCAGCCAAGAGGTGAAGAAAATAAATTCAGAAGAACAGGTGGGTTATTAGGTACGAGAAGAAGAAACACAGCTCAGGCTTCTTGGCCACCTTAATTTTCTGGCATCTTAAGAAGGATGTGAAAATCCTGAAAAATCCCACAAAAAGGGGAAGGCCTAGTACAGTGACCACAGCTGCAAGGGATTCCTGGCAATTTAATTTACTGTTATTTGCAAACAGTTAGGACAACATTCTGTGTAGCTCTGCTTGACTTTTAAGATTTTTCTACAACTTTCCGTAAATCCAGCAGGCTTCTATTAAATCCGTCATCTTCTGTTGTGTCAGACACAGAGCATCCTCTCTGGCAGACACATTCCCACCCGACAGCCTGGAACAACTGGATGCACGTGGGGATGCAAAACTGAAAAGCCCAAATTTGCACATTTTCATTGCATCTGGCAACATGGTGCAGAGAAACTTTGTGTAAAAGCTCAGCCACGGGGCTGTATTATTTGTTCTGGGGACAGCAAAATGCACGTATGCAAAGCCTTGGTGCTTTATGAACACGTCACTGAGTGCCAGAAAGGGGAAGGAATATCTTTCAGTGTTTCACTTCACTGTCCCCTATTTACGTTGCCATTTCAGCTCAGTGAATTTCAGCTCACAATTTCTTAGTTCGTGCTGTTTTTCTTCCTCTGGCGACCCTAAAACTTGCTGCCTTAAGAAAGGAAGGGGAAGCTTAGCGCAGGTTGTTCTTCAAAAGGAAGGCAGCTTCTCCAGCAGCCCTACGCTTCAGTTAATTTGATGGAAAAAGCTTTGTTTTCTGCTTTCTGCTCAGCTGTCCGGCCAATGCTTCTGCCCCCTCACCCAAACCTCACATCTGGAAATAGCACAGGCAGTGCCCAAGAGTGTGAGCTTCACTAACAGGAAATTTTGACGAGGGAACATCTCTTTGCTGTAGTGACACACTAAAGAAATAATACTTTTTTTGAGTTATGAGCTTCTTCCCTGTGCCTTCTGCTGACTCAGTGAAAGATAGAGGTGATCCAGACAAGTTGTAAGTCTCAGCACCTTCCTTCCCACTTTCACAAGACAGCAGGACTCAGGTTGCTAAGCTAAAGAAGAATCCCAAGAATTAAACAAAGTTCCCAAGAAGGATCTTGCTTTTTCACAAGAGCAATTGTGTGGCTGAAGTTTCAGAGAATAGCTTTGGTTTTATTTATAAAAGATAACTCCCTACAAGTTTTCCAACAAGGTAATTGCTGCTTTTACAGGAATCTTGCAAGAGTTTTACCACCACAATCTAGGTATAAACCAAGTAGGATGCTCTTCTAACCTACACCTAGAAGTCCACAGTATTGGTTGCAAGAGAAGCTGTCAGACTTGGGCAGTAAATCATAAATTATGACTCAGACTCCAGGCTGCTCCTGAGTCTCCCTAGGGCCAGCCAGAATCATCCTCTTTTCCCTGCTTCACATTGTAAAAATTGATTCTCTGAAACGTGATAACTCATTCAATTGTGTTTATTACAGAAACAACTTGTGGCAGACTGTAATGCAAGCTGACGTAGTCCAAAAAAAACCCAAATAAAAATCAATAAACTAGTGTTAATAGTGCTTAGCCTATCAGAAAACATACAACCGAGTGGCGAGGTACCTTTTCTGGCCAGATTCCCAGGTGGAAGTATAACCTGGCCTGGAGCATTAGATGCTGCACGTTGTCTGGATACATGGCCAGGTACAGATCCAACGAGTCTCTCAAGAGCTGGTAAGACTGATCAGTGCTTTCTCTGCCAGCAAAAAAGAAACCCAGTTGTAAGGCTAGCTCTTCAGCCCCTGTCCCCAGTGACAGGGATAGTCACCAAAAACAATGCTACAGGTTCGTGCTCAGGAAGAGCAATTCCAGCACACACTGTCACTCGTCACATCCAACGCTCAGCTCAGAAGGAAAAATGCCACACAACCCATGACTGGACTCCACCCTCCCACCTCACTGGTATTCTACTTGGTCAAATAATCCTACATAGAGATTTCACTCTCCAGGCCACTCCCTTTTTGAAATCTGCTTTTGTTCCTCTAGCTTAATTACACCTAAAGCAATCCTTTCACTCTGGGATTCCTGTCTATGGCTACTTATAAAACTAAATTTTCTACCAACAGTACCTTTGAAACCCCAGCAGTGTGCCCAGGTGGCCAAGAAGGCCAACAGCACCCTGGCCTGTATCAGGAGCAGCGTGGTGAGCAGGACTTGGGAGGTGATGGTCCCCCTTCAACAGCACCCTGGCCTGTATCAGGAGCAGCATGGTGAGTAGGACTTGGGAAGTGATGGTCCCCCTGTACTGGGCAGTGGGTGAGGCCCCACCTCGAGGGCTGTGCCCAGTTTTGGGCCCCTTCCCACTAAAAAGACCTTGAGGTGCTGGAGTGGGTCCAGAGAAGGGCAACGGAGCTGGTGAGGGGTCTGGAGCACAAGTCTTGTGAGGAGAGGCTGAGGGAGCTGGGGGTGTTCAGCCTGGAGAAGAGGAGGCTGAGGGGAGACCTTCTCGCTCTCTCCAACTCCCTGAAAGGAGGGTGTAGCCAGGGGGGGTTGGTCTCTTCTCCTGAGGAACAGGTGATGGGACAAGAGGAAATGGCCTCAAGTTGTACGAGGGGAGGTTCAGATTGGAGATTGGGAACAATTTTTACACAGAAAGGGTTATTAAGCCTTGGAATGGGCTGCCCAGGGAAGTGGTTGAGGCACCATCCCTGGAGGGATTTAATAGACGGGTTGACCTAGTGTTAGAGATATGATTTAGTGATGGTTTTTATCAGAGTTAGGCTGATGGTTGGACTGGATGATCTGAAAGGTCCCTTCCAACCTAGACAATTCTATGATTTGAGCTAATGGGCTGTGCTTACCAGATCATAACGAAGGTCTCTGTTCCTAAGGGAATGGTGGACAGCCCCTATCAGCTTTTCACAAAGAAACAACAACAAAAAAAAAAAAGATCTGCCCATTTTCTTGAGACAGCCCCTATCAGCTTTTCACAAAGAAACAAAAAGATCTGCCCATTTTCTTGAGGGGAACTAGTTTTACTAAATACTCGCTACTGCTGTGGGTGATTAAAAGCAACTAGACAATGCAAGGTGACATACAGAAATTCAAGACACCCCGGGGGTAACTGTGACCTTTTAAAGCACACACTCAAACACTGTGAAGAGGCAGTATCAGATAGGCAGACACTATACTCCGGGCCCTTTTCCCATCCCCACAGGCCCTACAGGCCAGATGATTCTCAACTCACCGCTTGCCGAGGTTTAAGAGGTTTCCCACCATACGCTGCAAAACCTCTTTTGAAGTCACCACGCCATAGAACTCCTCTGTCACATGGTGGCCAATAAGGTACTCGCACTCCTTCACCGTCAGCTGCTTCCCCTTCCCAAAGGCATCAATGTAGGTGTAGTCAAAAATATCTGTGCTTCTATCAAAACAACAAGGAAATTAAATTGTGATGGTGGGTCTCGTGGTAAGACAAGATTTCTGTTCTTCCCTCAGCACCTTCAAACTCATTTGTAAAACAAAGGTCATTCTTACCTCAGCTCCCTCCTAAAGAGAGATTATTAGTGACAGAACGAGAGGGAATGGCTTCAAGCTCCAACAGGGGAGGTTTAGACTGGGGGGGAGTCCCCATCCCTGGCTGTGTTTAAGGGCCGTTTAGATGCAGTGCTGAGGGACATGGTGTAGGGGAGGACTTTGTAGAGTAGGATAGATGGTTGGACTCGATGATCCCAAGGGTCTCTTCCAACCTAGACCATTCTATAATTCTATCTGGTACCTTCTCTCTTTGTCTAGCTGCTTCTTCAGACAAACTTACGTGGGAAAAGACAGAAAAAACAAGGGGACTTTTCACTCCATCCTGCCAGTTCTTTCCTTCAGATATTTTCGGGTTGGCTGTAGCTATTGCTAGATTATATTATGACACTGCACTGGGAAGTGTAACAGAGCCCACGCGTATGGCATCTGAGGCCTAGTGCCAAAAGAGGTATATATAGACAAAACCATTGCTCTGAATTGGACTGCTGATGTCATTCACAAAACCCAGATTTCTGTAAATTGATCATGATCTGGTCAAAGACGTATCCTGCGCTGACTCAGAGAATTAAATGAGTGCCCAGAACAGCAGCAATGGTTTCTCGCAACTGTTCTGCATGAAAGGTTACATGAAATCAGCCCCTTTTGATTTTCTTTTTGGTTTTTCATGGTTTTCTTAAATAAGAGAAACATTACCTCACGGCTACTATTATTTCACACTCAGGACATCTGTTACCATTCATCAACAGCAGAATTTAATTCTGGGAAAACTTTTAGAGACCTGATCTTTTTATCGTAATTACGGATGGAAAATAACTAAACATTCTGGTACAGCTCTGGAGCCACAAATGCTTTCTGGCTTTTATTACCATGGACAAAACTTCAAAATTGAGCAGATGACTTACCCTTCTTTTCCTTGACACCACCTGAGCAGAAAATGGCTAGGGAAGTTGACTGGTTCAAGCTTGACTCCCAGCTGCCTGGCAATTGTTAAATAAAGCACAGACAAACTGATGGGAATTCCCGTCCTGCGGATCAAAACCTGGGGGATAAAAACGTGATAAAAACATGTGGGTTATTAAGAAGAAACACAAAACCTCAAGGTTTGATTTTACAAATGGAAATACACCAACTTGGCAAAATATGCAACAAAAGATGACATTTGTCTGACTGCATTTGGACAAATAAACACCACAGATAGAATGTCTCAAGCCTTGCAACCTCCTAGTTTTTGCCTAACATACACGTACCTGGTGAATGTAGGAATTCAGGGAGTTATAGTAATCCAGCTCGTTTCCTTTGTATTTTAACTGCTCATACAGGACACAATTCATAGCATCAAGTACCTGCCGCTGAAGCTCCACTTCTGGAATCACCACCTCTCCTAAAAACACATACAATGAAATAAAGACTGAGAAAACAACTGTTCTTAACCTTTATGCAATGAACCTTATATCAAAATTCTTCATATGGAGTAAGAACACAAGAGATTCATCTCAATTTGGACAGTCAAGAGACAGGGCACTGCAGCTGGATGTGTCACGCTGCCCGGGCACAAGTGGGAAATGGCCCTTCACTGCTCAAGAGACCCAGTTAGGCCACTCCAGGTACACAGATACAGGCAGACACTCATTCTCTCTTGGAAAGACAGCAAACATTGGATAGTGCTTCGGAAAAACAAGGAGCAAAATGCTGCCTGACCTTTGGAGGTGTTAAACCACGTACCTTTTCTACTGCTGCGGTCTTTCTGAGACTCGCAGAGGAAGAGAAGTCAATCCCCCTGTCCCACAGCTCTGCTACAGATATTAGGACTACTTAAGACTTCAGGGACAAAAAAGAAGAAATTCCCTAATTCCTTCCTAATACTATTTTTCTTAGACAGCATCAGATGGACTGACAATCCTGGGCTTTTGAGCCCCTGTGGCTCACCAAATGGTGAATGATGGTTTAAGCAAACGTCGGAATATGCTTGCCAGGGGATAAAGAACAACAGCTCTTTAGGCTGCAATAATCCAGCAGCTGTTTCACCTCGTCTGCCTGTACCCAAACTTGCAGGAACACTCTGCAGCAAAGCACACGTTTCTGTACAGTACCTGCCTTGGAAGCCAAGCTGGGGTGCCGTGGGTTTTTCGTCCGCAGGACTTTGCGCACTTTATCCGTGATATCGTCCACCTGTGCCTGGACACTCTTTAAGCAGATGTCTGACAGGGGGTTACAGTATTGATCAATTAAAACAGCACCTGGAAAAAACAAACTATATAAGAAACAGGACTTCAGTTTTTTTTCCTTTGCTTGGTTTTTACCTCCTGTAAATTCCAGGCATGCAGCAAGCAATTGCAGCAGAACACAAGAGCTTTCCTTTTAAAATCTGCAGTCATATATTGGATTTCATCACACAAAATGCAAAGAATAAACTGACATGATAAACACCAATTAAATTCAGTATTCCCCTCTCCACCACCCTGGAAGGCAAAGCAACAGATAGTACATTGAGCAGGTAAGCTGTTGGACCGGGCTTTACCAGCCAACTCTTTGGTCACAATGCACCTTCTGGCATCCTCCCAACTTACAATGTTTTTTTTTTATTTAGAGCCTGAAACAAACTCGGCTTCACTTCTGCTTCAGTTCTGATTTCTTCCTGCCATATCCTCCATAACTATCATTCTTGCTCATCATTCCTTCTTCTGCTACATTCATCTTTCTCTTCCACGCCTGCTCTCCATCTTCATGTCAGAAACCCACTATAACAGAACAGCCTCTTCTGTCAAACTTCGGCAGGAGAAAAATACCCTTTCATAGAATCTTCTCCTTGCCATCTTGTCACCACTGCTCTTTCCAAAGTCTCCCTGTTTTTCAATCTTTGGAATCAACTGCATTCACCTCTAAGACTTCTGCATAGATTATACCTCTTCAGCTTCCTCCACTGCTTCGTTAGCAGGAAGCATTTCTCCTCCTGCTTCCTTAGCACTTCCATGACAGGCCCATATTCAAGGATTTCAGCAGAGAGCCACCCCATGTCCTCCTTCTCTCCCCTCCAAACTGTTCCCCGTGCTGACCAGCTGAAACTTCACAAAAGACTGCCTGCTGGTGCTCTGAAAATACCTCCATGGCAGACAAACGCATGCATTTGTGAGCCACATGACTAAGTTACATAATTAACTGTCTCAGTTATTTCCAGAAAAGGCCACTTTAGGCTTTCCTCTCTTGCCCTAACACAGTCCCTTCTTCAAAGTCTATTGCCACTAACGAAAACCAGCTTTGGTGTTAAAGACTCGTTTGAATGACGTTCTTGAGGTATGTACCAACAGTAAGTGATTCTTCTACAGACACCATGAGCTTCTGGGGCATTCAGAAGACTATCTTCTCCACAGGAAGCTTGAAGAAAAGAATAATCCACCAGACCTGAGGACACGAATTGCAGAAAAGCCTTTGCATTCTTCATATCAGGTGCATGTGCCTTCCTACCCCACAAGTGGACTTCCATCCATTCCCCAGCTCTAGATGGCATAGTGGTCAGACTGCTCTCGAAAGAAAGCCACAGCACATGGGCTACAACAACAACTCCCCCTGCCTGCAGCTTGCTCCTAGCCCTTATCTGAGAAGCTCTTGGGAAAGGATAGCATGGAACCGACCCAGTAGCACATCAGTTGGTCTGTTAGACCATATCAGGTCCAGAGGACACCACGGTGACGTTGCGAGGGCTGGAGCCCCTCTGCTGTGAGAACAGGCTGAGAGAGTTGGGGGGGGTTCAGCCTGGAGAAGAGAAGGCTCTGGGGAGCCCTTGGAGCCCCTTCCAGTCCCTCAAGGGGCTCCAGGAAAGCTGGGGAGGGACTCTGGATGAGGGAGGGGAGCCCTGGGAGGAGGGGGAAGGTTTTGACACGGAAAGAGGGAAGATGGAGCTGAGATGTGGGGAAGAACTTGTTTGGTGTGAGGGTGGTGAGAGCCTGGCCCAGGTTGCCCCGAGAAGCTGTGACTGCCCCATCCCTGGAGGGGTTCAAGGGCAGGTTGGGGGGGGAGCTTGGAGCAACCTGGTGTGGTGGGAGGTGTCCCTGCCCAGTGGACAGGACAGGGGGTGGGACTGGATGGTCTTTGAGGTCCCTTCCAACCCAAACCATTCTGTGATTCTACGATTTAGCCCATGGGCTACAGTTAAAATGCTTCTGCAGTGTCAGTGAATTAGACAGTGAGCTACTGCTGATCTTCTCAATACATCATTCAAGATGCAAATACATTGTCTAATATTTTCTCCACTGCTTTTAAGCTCATCTGTCCGTGGGCAATTATTCAAACTCTGACAGAACCTACTGTAATCCTGACATTCTGATGCAACGCTATGCAACCACTGCAAGATTTTATAGATTTCAGGCACATCAAAAACCCAAACAATTCTGAGTCGTTGTCCAAGCTGAAATACAAGCAAAGGTGTCTCTTTCCAAGTAAAACAAGTGATGGAAAGCTGTGATGAGGTGCTCCGCATGGGATTTCTGCCAAAGACTTACCCTCCAAAAATGACTGCCGATCAGTTGGGCGCTGAAGATACTCCTTCAGATTTTTTAATATATTCTGTTGCCGTAGGAAGTATAGAATTTTCTTTGCATAGTACTTCCAGGTGAGACCTTTCCTGCAGATTTAAATACAAAAATGAGTATTGTCCTGAACAAGCATTTAAAGGGTGAACATTTTGATTTAACTGTTCCAGTGAATACAGGTTTACAATTTAGACTACTGCTTTTCTTAGCAAGTCTTACAACACTATCACTGAAGAGTCAACCAAAAAGGTAAATATTAAGAGGAAATTTCATCCTCAAAAAAACCCACAAGATAAGACACCTGCAAAACATTGTTCCTATATTTC
The DNA here is from genome assembly GCF_001431845.1 of Calidris pugnax. Taxonomy (NCBI): domain Eukaryota; kingdom Metazoa; phylum Chordata; class Aves; order Charadriiformes; family Scolopacidae; genus Calidris; species Calidris pugnax. The sequence goes on along the minus strand of NW_015091189.1, from coordinate 291,541 downwards.
CCTGCTTACATTTCCTCTCCTCCAGACTGCAGGTCAAATCACCCTTCTCCATCCTACTGGACAGGAGAACAATCAAACCTCGTAACACTTTATCTTCTCCCAGTAAATTGGGATGCTCAATAGGGACAACTGCTTTATTGGGATATCTTCCAGGGAAATGATTTAGCCTAATGCTCCTGAATGGCAATGACTACAGCTTAATCAGGGTGTAATTAGCATCAATTCTGCTTTATGGGGAGGCATTTGGCCAGTGCAAAGGCTCAAAAGCTTTTTAACCAGTTGTCAAATGAGAGATGTTTAGTCCCAGTTCAAATAGGGAAGGTAATAAAATGGATGTGAAAAAGCAAAAATGAGATGATTGCCATTCCAGTTGTGTTTTTTCAAGCTCTACTAACAGTCTCTTTAATCAAGGCTATTAGGCTCCATTAAGAGCAATCTCTCGCTGCTTCGTATCACAGCAAAATCAGCATGGTTTATACCCTACCAGCAGAAAAAACTTGAAGTAAAGCAGTGACTTATTCATCTTGCCCAGTGTTAACCACGGTGATGAGAATACTCAGGCAGATGATAACCACGAGTTCTATTCACCCACTTGGCATTTTCCCTGAGTGAATAATTTACAGAACTGCAAATTTTGCAGTGGCTGAATTAAACTCAGTTGCTTATTTGCAGACAAAAACTGGACCAACCTACTACAGCTAAGAAAAGGAACAAGAGTAGGAAAAAAAAAAAAGCTGTAGTTTCATGATTCAGGGTGGCAACCCTCATGGAGTATTCCTCCTTCCCTCCGGTGCTGTGGCCTCATTCTGCAAATCAGTGCAGCAAACGGATCCTTTTTTTAATTTAAACCTGGAATATGAGGATGGGAACTCCTTAAGCCAAAACTGCTGCAGAAAAAAGGGTACATGGAACAACATGTCCCGAGAGACATCATGAACTGGCAAGGAAATAAGCAACAAGCAGCAGCACAAGGCCATAGGACTTCCTTCTTGTCAAATAATTTACACGGTTTCTTTTGGGAATATTAAATTTGTCCTGAAATTAAACACACAGCAACACTTCCCAGCTTTGGTAAGCCTGGGGACGTTGTTTTGTGAGAGTGACAAAAGGGCAGAAGCTGAGGCCAGGTCACCACAGTACCATTCTCCTTTAACCAGTGAAAGGGGGAAAATCCCTTCCATTTCTAACCCCTCTTTCTTACCTTCCTTCCATGTTCAGGATACACATCAGCTCATCCTCAAAAAAATGACTTGGGCACCCGAGAGTCTCTATGTCACTGAATCCATCACAGGGGACCTATCAAACCAGACAACAATGAATTATGGGGAGCACAACAGATTCATCCCAAAAGAATGTAATTCCATAAAAAGTCTCAAATACAATTTTATTTTTTAAAAATCTATGAAGATCTTAAAAATGTCCAGCTCACCAAACCAGACAACAATGAATTATGGGGAGCATAATTCATCCCAACAGATTCATCCCAAAAGAATGTAATTTCATAAAAAGTCTCAAATACAATTTTATTATTTAAAAATCTATTAAGATCTTAAAAATGTCCAGCTCAACAAGTACTCACAGTCTCTACTCCACAGATTTATTACAAGGATCCACTGAGAGTCCCAGTAGTGTCCTACAGGAATTTGAGCTAATTACTACAGCAGTGGGGGCTCCTACAGCAGGTGTACAGACCAGCACAAGCTTATGCAGGCTGGACCCAAGCTGAATGTCATTTTAATGTGGAATCATCTTTTTCCTGTGGTTGACTGAACCTCTAGAAGTCCCCCCTAGTGCAGCAGATTGCTCCTAGGAGAAGGAACAAAGGAGCAGGAACCTTCATTTCAGCCTCAAATTTACACTGAAAAACCTCACCTGATTAATTACAAGCCCTCACCCAGAGCAATCAGCTTCTTGAAAGAATTTTTTGAAGCAATCACTAGTTATCTATATTCAGAAGAGTTATTTTCTTCCAAAATTTGGTATTATTTTTTATAAGCTTTGATTGAATTGTACCAAATCTTTTTGCTTTCAAACTTTTCAGTACAGGACACAGGCTAATAGAGTAAGGAAAAAGCAATTCTTATTACGCTGTATCTTAGTGGGCACCCCACAGGATCTACTGCAACTGGGTTGAAAGTCTCTTCCCCTCAACTCTACGCAGGGATTCAAGCTGCAGTTCCTACCCCCACCAACGAAGCAAACAGACAATGAAATAGCTGTTGTCCCACGTGCAAGTCAGTCTCTCAGAGACCAGGTTTTCACCTTCATCACAGTGAACTCAAAAGCATCTTGGCATCATGGTTGGGTAAAGAACTTAAATATTACACTTTCCAATGCAGTGAACCTATTGCACCTTGGTCCTGTCCTCAAATGACTCCTGACAACTCACAGAATGTATCCTCGCGCAAGGTCTGCGGTGAGATAAATTAACAGGCTGTGGAACAGGTTTGTGTCAACAAACCAGCAGTCTTTCTGAAGTTCCCAGAGCCAGGTCTGAACACGCAGAAATGGGCAAAGAGCTTTTAAAGCTGCAGCGGCACCAGCTGAACGTGATGCTTTGGATTCTATGCATCTTCAGGCTTCGGACTGTCTCTCCCCTTCTGGCTGGTGATCCAGCATTTTCACTCAAAGTGAGGAAAGAGGAAATTTCTGATTGCTTAGTTGAAAGGATGTGAAGGGAGAGGAAAGGCAAACTAATAAAAAGTACTAAACAAGTAGCTAGGCTGCTGCACATACACAGAGAAGATGACTTACGTGTTCTGAAAAGAACCTTTTGGAGAACGAAGCTACAATTCTCTGGGCTTCTAGACCAGCGTTGTGCCGTGCTTTGTATTCTTCAAGCCAGCTAACACTGTCTGTGTGGCTGTAGTATTTCAGCAGCGATGGCCATCTACACAACAAGACAGAAGGGAACAGGTTCATTAGTATTTCAACATCACTGAGAACCTCCAGATCCATAAAACGTTCCTTATTGTAACCATACGACTTGTGAAGCTGAGACATTGCCAAGACACAGTACAACTCTAAATGTAATTGTATAAATTAATCTAATGATTGATTCAAGCATTAAAACATAAATCCAACCGATTTCATCTGTGTATTAATGGTTGTTTCAGAGTAAGTTCTCCTGAAGCCTGCCAACAAGAAACCTTCAAACAAGTTCATACTCTGGGTATTTCAATATTTCAATTTGAGATTTCCCCCGGTGCTTTGCAAGATAAGCACAGGTATCACATTAGTAGAAGAGAGGCAGAGTTTTATAATAGAACAAAATAATTTGCTATTCTGAAGATGTATCACATGTAAGCTAACTTGGCATCTAATGGAATGAGAATTCATTGTCCTGTGTTCTTCCAATTACCTCATGGGTCTAATTAAAAGGATGCACAAAACAGAGCTCCCTCTGTTGCCCTTGCTGACGGCAACATCTACTGGAGGAAAACAGAATTCTGAAGTCAAATTGTGACAGCTAAATGCTTCTGCAGTTCATTTTTAATACAAGAAATAATTATTAAAAAAAACCCTCACACCTTTCTTGTAAAAGCAAGCTGTATCTTCTTTGCCAAGTCTGAAAGTTCAAAAGCTAAAACACACTCCACAGCTTACTAAGAAGCGTTTCAAGGCTCAATTGAAAACCTAACTTCAGGTAATGTTTTGGAGGCAGCAGCACCTTTTCTAATAAAAGGGCATGTACTGCCACAACACAGCCCTGTGCCAGAAAATATATACAGCACAGCAACACACGACTGTTCTGAGGATACCAAGATCACTTGTGTATGAAACATGACAAAGAATCAGCACAGATGGAAATATTTTGGACACCACGGGAAAGAAAGCTGAGAGTAAGGCCTTTTGTCATTTACAGGGGCATTTATTTCACACTTTGAAATTCTATTAATTATTACTGGTTTTTACAAAGCATTTTCCTTCAACTAGAAGGATTAGGTTCTTTTCAGGTAATACATATAAATATATATACACACAAATTTTTATATATCGATATATTTTTACTTTTATTAATAGAGAGAAGGCAAAATGTTTCAATCACTACTTCTACCAACTGACCAAAAGTCACAGTTGCGTCCGGCCACACATGGGAGATATTTTACTCCCAGTTAATAATAAAACTACACTGCAACTGCAGTTACAAAATAAAGTCAAAGACTAAGCAAATAACTTTGTGTTATATAACAACCCCTCTCCTGATGGATCCCAGCCATTCATCTACCGCTGAAACCCAGCCACACCGTAATAACAATTACAATCATTTATTTTTAGGATGAGAAAGAGTAATTTCTTGGGTTGAAATGATATTGAAAATTTGAGGAAGATAAAGTGCAATTACTCACGGTGGAACGCAGCCAGGACGACAAGGGCGATGTGCAAACTCCTGCCAAAAGTTCTATTATCAAAGACAGAGGAGGGCAGCAGCTTGTGCTAATCACCTACCACATTGAATTTCAGCTGCTGGATCTGAACCATTTTTAAACTTTCAGGTTTGCTTCAGAAATTAGAGCCACTGAATTGGTGAAAGGATCTGGCCAGCCGTCCCAGGCCATAGCTCAGTGAATTGAGGAAGCTGTAATTGTTCAGCAGCCTTTTTCACTGGTGGAAAGACAATAATCCTCTCCTTTGAGCTGTGCTAAATTTTAGAAGCCAACTGGCAATTGGATAAAGCATTATTGCTACTTTTCCTGTGCCAAAACACAGACAAAACCAGGTAGCAGATGAGCGTGCTCTATTCTAGATAGGTTGGCAAACCCCAGTGATGGACTGGAGTTTCTAGAACTGCTGAAACCACTGTGGCATAAGCATTATCAATAATAATGCTCATGCTTTATTCCCAGCTAAAGCGTGGCCAGTGAAACTGTTAATAACACAGCTATACCCTTATCAGACACCGTGTGCCTTTGAGGGAAACTGAACTCATACGGAGCAGAAGTCACTACAAAGGATTTTTAGGGTGGTGAGAGCCTGGCCCAGGTTGCCCCAAGAAGCTGTGGCTGCCCCATCCCTGGAGGGGTTCAAGGCCACGTTGGAGGGGGCTTGGAGCAACCTGGTGTGGTGGGAGGTGTCCCTGCCCAGGGCAGGGGGTTGGAACTCGATGATCTTTAAGGTCCCTTCCAACCTGAACTATTCTGTGATTCTATGATTTTGGTTTCTGGGAAAACAGCTCCCCCAAAAGCGCTACAAATAAACACCTCTTTGCTGTAAAGCATCAGTCCTGTGACAGAACAAGTCTTGGCAGTTGTTGTGGAAGCTGCTGGCTGACATTGCCTACCTTAGCGGGATGAGAGAGGACACTCAGCAACCCAAAATGCATGTGCCCTGTGTCTGCACCACTGCCAGCCCCCACACGGGGCCTGCAGGTAATCCAAGTGCCCAGCTGTGGAAGGGGCTGCAAAGAACCACCTCCACGGAGCAAGGTGGGGCTCCTGTGGTCTCCTCCTGCGGGATTTCGGCGGGGAAGCAGCCTTGTGACAGTCCCTGCCATCCCTGCTTGGGAAGGACTTCTCCTCACCCCTTATACACAGCAGAAAGCCGCAGGGCTCCTCCCGCCCGTCAGAGGTTCTGCACACACCTTGCAGAGCCAGCAAGAGAGACACAGATGGGGTGTATGGGGTGCATTCCTCCCCCCAGGCGCACCCCGGCCCTCCCAGGCCGAGGGGACAGAGGGCACCGTCCCCCGGTGCCCGCTGAACCCCCCCCGGTAGGGCCTGGCCTGCGCTGACCGGGCCCTCCCGCCACCGGGGCGCTGAGGAGAGGCCCGGCTACCCCTCGCCCACCCTCGCAGCTCCCCCCGGAGGGCCATGCCGGGCCTGGCCGTGCCGTGCCGGTCGGCGGTGCCCACCTGAGGCGAAAGCGCTCCCGCCACACCTTGCCGCGGGGCTGGCAGGCCTCACGCAGCCGGCGGCAGGTGCAGGACACCCGCCCGATGTCGGCGGCTCCCAGCACGTCGCAGCAGAGGATTAGCTCCAGCAGCTCGCCCGGCAGGTCCGTCAGGCCCATCCCGTCGGCGTCAACCTCCGCCGCGCCCCGAGGCCCTCCCGGCCCCGCCGGGCCTGAGCCCTCCGCCGCCGCCGCCATCTTGGATGTTTACCTGGGCGCCCCCCCTCCTCCCCGCGGGCGGGGTTAGGGAGCGTCTCACGCTTCCGGCGCAGAGGGAAGGCGGAGGAACGGCCCCGGGGAGCGTCTGCCAAGTGCCGCCGCCCCGCAAAGCGCAGAGCGGAGGGGCGCTTCGCCTGTGCAAGCGCCGCTAGGGAGCGTCTGCCAAGTGCGGCGGCGGCGGCGCGGGGCGGAGCGCGCCGCCTCGCCAGGTCAAGGGCAGCGGCGGGGACTAGGGAGCGTCTGCAAAGTTCCTACCCCAGGAAGGGGCGTCCGCCTCCAGGGAGGCTGGGGACCTCCGGCCCCTCAAAGGCTGCCGGCCGCCCCGGCGGTCGGTAAGAGACCGTGGCCCACCCCGAGTCCCGGGGAGGTTGCGGGGAGCCAGGCGGGTGCAAGTGGTCTGTGCCAGCCTGCCCTGGGCTAGCAGGGCCTGAGGGGCAGAGGGGAAGCCGTGTCTGAGGTGACGCTGCTGCCATGTCTGTGCAGCACCTGAGGGAATGTCACCACCATGTCTGCGGTAACACCTGAGGGAATGCCACCTCCATGTCTGTGGTAACACCCGAGGTAACGCCACCTCAATGCCTGTGGTAGCACCTGAGGCAATGCTGTCTCTGTATTTGAGGTAGCGCCTGAGGGAATGCTGCCGCCATGTCTGCAGTAGGCCCACTGTGGGGCCTGAGGTACTGCCAGCACGGTGTGTGAGGTGACGCCAAGGTGTCTGCTGCTGTGTCTGGGTTAACAACGTGGTGATGGCTGAAGCACCACCACTGCCATGTCTGAGGTCACACCATGGTGGTGTCTGAGGTCACATCATGGTGGTCTCTGAGGCTGCACCACTGCCGTGTCTGAGGTGACACCATGGTGATTTCTCAGGCCGCGCCATGGTGGTGTCTGAGGTGACACCATGGTGATCTCTCAGGCCGCGCCACTACCATCTGAGGTCACACCATGGTGATCTCTAAGGTCACACCATGATGGTGTCTGAGGTGACACCATGGTGGTCTCTGAGGTCACACCACTGCCGCGTCTGAGGTAATCACAGTGTAAACACAGAGAGTATCACACTGACTGACATCATGCCACTGCCATGTTTGAGGTCACACCACTGCTGAGTCTGAGGTGACACCATGACAGTGTCTGAGGTCACACCATGATGGTCTCTGAGGTCACACTGCTGTTGTGCCTGAAGTAAAACCACCGCCATGCCCCATGGCAGCCATGTTGCCCTCTGGCCAGCCCGGTGCTGCAGGGTGCTGGGGGAGCAGCCCTTCACCCCTTCACACCTTTCATCCTCTTGCCTCCTCCTCATAGACACCTTTGGGTCTCTCTGCCCTGATCACATCCGTGTCCTGCTGCTCCTTGGAGAGCACTACGAAGTGATTAATTTAAATAATGGCACCTTAGTACCTCCTTGAAACAGGACCCTGCCTTCCTGTGTAAAAACCCTTATTTCTGGCTCATTCACCTGGCTACGTGCAACCATTCTTTTTTCTCAGGTCTCCCAGGTCCTGCCTGGAGCACCGCTGCTGTCTTCCCGGGGCTCCAGCATCACAGCTTGCCCTGGACTGTGTGCAGACAGCCCTCCTTGCTCAACCGTGGCATTTTCCTGGTGGAGATGATATAAATGATGTGAAATATGTAATGCTGCGACTCAAGCAACCTTACAAGCAAGTGTCTCTGTCTCGCAGATAAATAGATATCGCTGATTGATGCCACCACCCTATTTATGGTGCTTTACGGGTAGCAAACTGGAGCACGGCCAAGATATTAGGAGAGGCCTTTCAGTGTTAAAAACATGGAGATAAGAGAAAACCGAGGTCTGCTAGGTTTTAGTTCACTTTTTTTTTTATTTTGACTGTAATGCAAACAGGCATAAGTATTCCATAAAATCAGAAGATCGGAACTATACAGAGAGAGGTGCATGCTTTAGAACAATGTGGATATCTTGCAAACAGAGCCAGAGTCAGTCCGAGAGAGGGGGCTGGAGTACATTGTACGAATGGCAGAGATTTTTAGCAGCATTGAGAGCTCGGAGGTAGGGGAAAACCACGTTTCTGGCCGCTTAAAGCACTGGTACGATCAAATACAACACTGGCTCACCCCTGCTCCCACCCTCCCCACCCCTTTGCTCCTCAGAAGATACCTACCAGGATGACACAAAAAGCTACAAAATAAGCTAAATGCCCCCCCCCCTCCACACATACCTGTCTTACGGGATGCAAAGTGAGAGTAAAGACAACGTGCCAGTCTTAAATCACGGCATCATCTTATAAACCAAATGAAGGCACAGTGACATGAGGAGGCGCTGAGGGGCGGGAGGAAGGAGCGGGAGGACCAGAGAGCAGCGAGAGGTTGGAGTCCCATCAAGCAGAGCAGAATTCACCCACGATTGAAGGTTTAGAAAAACCTCTGCGATGGCAAGTTTGGGAGGTGCCTGCCCCAAAGCTGCTATCCTTCACAGACCGGCCCCCTTTCTCGTCTCGGCACTGCTGCGCTTCAGTAAAAAGGCCACCAGAAAAAAAAAAAAAAAAAAGAATCCAAACCAACCTTTGAGGCTTATGCTTTTCAAAGGTGCCTAAGGGAATGGAGGGAAGAAATCCCTGTTCCTATTACAAAAATTAATTGGCACTGAATATCAAATTCCCTGGGCGGCTGGCAGAACTCATGTTTCTAACTACATGCAATCTAAAAAGCAATGAGTCCTGGCTGAAAATCATCTGACTCTGTTCATCTACCGCCTGGGGAATTGTCTACACTCTACAAGAGCCGGGGGTTGTTGCTGCAGACCAGGGAACCTACTCTCAAGCTCTTTTCAGCACACGGATCCCAGGGTGTTTTTTTGAAGGCATCTCAAGGCAGCAGAGCACGTGTAACCTTGGGAATCGCGGACATTTGCCTATTTCGTAGAGTTCTAGCAAAGCAGAAATTTCGCATTGAATTTCATTGGCTTCAAAGCCGTCACTTCAATGCTGGGCACGGGGAGATTCGGAAACACTCTCTTCTTTTTCTGGAAATCCTGTTGAGCGCTGCAGAGTGTATTTTGTTAAGATGTGGTTCCATGCCACCATCACACAGAGAGACAAATAAAAAAGCAGGTTGAGAAGTGAGTAGCGCTAATGCCTCTTGTTGGAGTTGAATACATGTTAAGGCAGTTTTGTTGCCCTGGGAAAAATTTAAAATCTCCGTTAGCAATTATTGTGGGGAAAAAATATTCAGTTTCATCCAAAACATTTTGATATACCTTTCTTTTTTTTTTCTTTTCTTTTTTTTTTTTTCCAAAGCCAACACATGAAAACAAAGCAACAAAAAGAAGCCCCAAATGAGTTGCTCTTTCAGATCAGTATTGAGCCTTGACATTTCAAAGCATTAAGAATGCCCCCAGTAGAAATATACTTTGCTGGGTGTTATTCACTAGCAGGTTTCCGAACCAGACCTATGGAGTTGTGTGTAATTCCTGCAGCCAGGAGTCTGCCCGCAGCCTGGCCCCGCTCTCCTGCCGTTCCACCACCCCACAACAGCTCCTCAGGCTTTGGCCCATGGACACGAGGAGCACCATCAAAGCCTTGGCTCATCGGCTCCTGGTGAAGGAGCGATTCTCAGGGCAAGGCCTTGCAGGTTTGATTTTCTTGCTTTTCAAGTGATTCTTCCCTCTTCTCTGCCCAAAATCCGGCCAGGTAGGTACACAAGTGAGTGAATAAGGCAGGAAAGCAGCAGCCCCTCTCGCTGCTAAACAAGCTGTGGCTGCGCAGCTATGGACTCACAATCTGGGTTTTGTGGTGTTTTTTAATTTTTTCCCTGCGATTTCGATGGCACAAACTTCCATCAGAGCCAAACATCTGTAGGGGTGGAGGCCAAGAGTTTCTAATTTACTTCATTCCTGGCACGGCAGGGAAAAGGTGTGTCTGCGTTACAATGCTTAAATATTTCATGAGTTCCCCTTGTACCTGTACTAAAAATCAAGCCATTTTCAACCCCTGGTAAGGTCTGGTTTGCTTCTGGAGCCAAGTGCTTTTAAACAGCAGCCTCATTAGCCTTCTCTAGCTCCCCTGATTGCCTGGTAAATACACACGGTCGCATGAAAGAAGCTAGAGCTCAGATCTGAGGGCAGATTTCAAATGGATGGTGAGAGTCCTGCATTGCAGGCAAGTGCAAGTGCAGGTTGACACACGCAAAAAAAATAGTGTTGTCGTGAAACTGCTGCTGTTGGTGCAAAAGCCTGATCCTGCAAACTGCTGAAACCCCCGACGCCGCTGAAGCCAGCCCGTGTGGAAGGCATTTCATATCTGAGAGGACTCTGATTCTAGAATAATTTTGTCCAAGTTTGGGAATGCAGTTTTCGAGAGCACTCAGCACCGGCCAAATTTTGCTCCCCCTGTTATAGCAGAAGAAATTGTTATAAGAAAGCCGGAGTAAGAGTGAAGTTTGAATGGTCCTGAAAATGTGTTTCCATCTGTTCTGTAAAGGGACTGGGCTCCCCTCTGGAACTATCAAAGCAATTGCAAAGTTATCAGAGCAATTCCGAAGCTGAGAACCGGTCCCCGGTGAAAGCAGGAACAAAATTTAGTTTGGAGCATAAAATTATCCTCCCACAAAGCGCTGGGAACTCTCTGCAGGTATAAATCAGGGGACTGTAACGGCTTCAGCGGTCCTTGAGTCGGGAGGCAGCAGCTTTGGCTTGGGCTTGGTGTGAGTCCACGAGGCTTCAACACAAAGATGCCCTCTCCCCCCAAAACAGCTTCATAAAAAGGTGGAAAGGTGGTCTCCAGGACATGGTGGGCATTCACAGAAGGTTATGTCCAGTTTGCACCCACGGTCTAACCCTGTGCTGCCTCCCAACCCGCTCTAAAACCCCATCACTGGGAGATTAATGGCAGAGAGTGGCTGAGCAGGGCTATGAGCTTGCTCTTGGTTATCCCAGGGGGAGTTTGCCCACCAAGAATGTCACTTGTCAAACGAAGCCACCTGTTCCCCTCATCCTCTGGTCCATGTGTAGTAGGAGCATCTCTAGAGAGGGCAGGAGCAGGAGGGCAACCCCGGTGCAATAGTCTCTTCCTGGCACAAGGCACTGTAAGTCCGTTGCCACCCCCAGGACCCACCCTTGCTAAACTACACCTTTTGGCTGAGCAGATGGAGCTGGGAAGGAGAAAGGAGGGATCTCCAGAGGGAAGCAGTTGGAGGGAGCCTGGGATGGGGCGAGAGGCGCCGCATACGAACAGTAAAGGAACGAACGGAGCGATCACAGACTGGACACAGGTTCATGCAGCTCCCATCCCATCTCCTTCTTCTGCAGAGGTGCAATCAGGTTGGCTCAGGACACAACTCCAAGTTTTCCAGTCACACACGGACACATTGGATGTGAACAGAGTCCCCTGCTTGCCCCTGGGGACATGTAGGCACAGGACAGGGGACAGGCAGCATGGACAGCCCAAACCCCTCAAAAACTCCATTTCTCTGGCCAATATGAATGCGACTGACTTGGTTTCTCCAGTGCAGTGAGCTCAGGCCCACACAGCAACCATCTTGGAGGTGTCATCTTTGCCAGTCTACTCCTGATGGCAGAAGTCTCATTATTTTCCTGCTGTCTCTCATAAATAGAAGAAAAACAAACTCCCCGGCAGTCCTTCTGGGGAAATGAAACCTTTGAAGTCATCAACAAGACAGGCAATAGATACCCTTGCACTGAATGAACAAATTATTTTTCCCTGCTACTGGACACAGCAGGTTGGGAAAACAGAGAACTGTTTCCCATGAGTTTTCAAGTTCATATATAACTTCCTGTGGACATTTGAAAAACTTACGAATTAAAATCTTCAACAAAAAAACCCCTCACTTCATGGTGTCTTGAAAATCGAATCTCCTGGGGAGTGAAAAGGAGCTCAGCTGCTGCAAAACAAGCAGTGGTGGAGATCTGTGGTGGGACATTGGATCAGGCTGGGTGTCCATCAGGTCCAGGAGGCAAAAGCCACGTGGGGAAGTGGAGGAGCCTGGACGGGGACCCGGAGGTGACAGATCTGTGACCCAAGTGGCCAAGAGGCACAACCCCTCCATGCATGACCCCCCTGAGCTGCTCATGGCACCAGTCTGCAGTAGACCCCACCTCGCTCCCCGCCGTTTAAGCATGCTGGAGGTATTGTAGCTACACCTACGCGTCAGAAATGTCACACCGAGAGGAGCAGAGTCTAGACAACTGGTGGAAGAGCCACATTTGTGGAATGATAAAGCAGATCCGCAAGTTTATTCTCCCCCTTAGCCGTGGAAGAAAATTAAGCTCAAGGGGAGTGCGAAGTCCTTGCAGGTAAGGGGGATGAAGGAGAAGTTAAGACGTCTGAGACTGACTCAACAAAAAAACCCCAATGAATCAAAATTCCCAGCGGTGTGGCTCAGGCAGAAGGAGCGGAGCGGCAGCCGGAGCCCTGGGGGATATATTCACTTCATGGACCTTCACTGCAGGGGGGTGTTTCTTCTCCAGGGCCAGGCAGGTTGGCCTTAGACCAGCTTTTCCCTTCCAAATGGCTCTGAAGGACTCGCCTACCCCGATGCCTGTTGAACTTGGGCTGTCTGCCCCGCACAGACCCCTCTGGAGATCTCACCGGAGGCGAGACGCACACCCTGGTCCCTTCTCCACTGCTTTCCCTGGCGGCTCAGCTGGAAGGAGGAGATGGAGGTGGGGAGCTTTGGGGTGTGGGCAAAGCAAGGCCATCCATCTCAGACACAGGCTGCAGCAGCAATATGATTTCCAGATGGGAGATGTTACAGCGATACAGGCAGAAGGCAGGACAGGAGAAAACTAATTGCCAGCAACACAGGATGAGCTGGAAAGAGGACGAAGACAAGGGCATTTCTTTGGGCACTACCTCCTCCTCAGGTTGCATCATTCCTTCTACTGAAAGGAGGACCAGAGAAGAGTCTAGAGACAGACTAAATTTCCCCCCAAGGAGGGGATGAGTTTGAATTTATTTTTCAGCTCTCTTTCTGCAGCCATAGCACTGGGGGGGTAGGACCAGGTTTGCTGTACGTTTCCAGCTCCCCCATCCCACTGCCTGTCCCGGGGTTAGGGCACAACCCGCCATGGTGGCCCAGGGGCTGCCCTTTTCCCGGTCCTGTCCTACTTTCACCACCAGGTCACAAAGTCCCCGGGCAGTGACACAAACCTGGCCTTCTACCTGGCTCCAAAACCTGTTCCTTGCTAGCCCAGCGAGCTCAGCTCTGGCCACACCGTGGCAGCATTCATTCGCACTGTACGCCACGCTAGATGCTCTGCTGGGACCAGCAAAACTGGATCTCACATTCTCCCGGTGCCTGGGACGCCTTTTGCTTCTGGATTTTGGGCTGGAGCTGCTTTAATCACTCGGGGAGTCAAAGCTGAAGAAGATGGTCACAGCACGTGGAGATGTGGCCAGCCAAGAAGCAGGAAAGGGCAGGAGGTCCTGGCTGAGGGTGGGGGTAACTCACAGCCTGGGGCCAGGGGAACCTGCACGGCGTGTACCATGGACTGGGAGAGCAGCAAACCTCTTTTTGTTCTGACTTTGGCTTAGGGTGGACAATCTCAGCCCTCTGAAAGCAAAGCTCAGCATTGCAGCTCCTGGACCAACCCTCTGCTGTCGCCAGTGCAGGTGCTTTGCTCCCTACGAGCATCGTTCCTCAGTGCAGCAGAGTGGGGTGGGAGGAAAGGGCTGGCATCTACCACCTCCAAGTGCCAACCTCCTCTCCCTGCCTCCAGCAAGAGCTGCAGCCATGCCCCGCTGTCCTCCTCCAGGCACTGAGGGAGGACAAACCTTCTGCAGGGTGAGGAAGGGAGGAGAAGGAGGAAGGACACACAAGGTCACACGTGCTTTACCTTGCGGACAGCTTTTCTCTGTTAAAGGGGGCTGATGTCTTTCTGGGAGCGTGTTAACAGATTGCTTTTGGGGCTGGATTTTTTGCAGCAGGGCTGAGGTGCGAGCGTGTCAGAGCCCAGAATCACGCAGCATCTTTGCAGCCCATCTCACCTCCCTTCTCGCATGAGATGTCCTGGCAGAGACAGCTCGTGCCGCTGGCAGGTGGCACGGAGCCTACAGAGGGGAGGACAGGCTTGCCACCGAGATGCCACATGTACTTCTTTTGGCAGGCAGGTCACTCTCTGCTGGCACTTTCTGCTCCCGGAGGTGTGGAAGTGGCTGGGGTCTGCTGTCCCAGAACGGCTCATAAAACTGTGCTGAGGTGGAGCTGACACTCTCTGGGCTTTCAAGACTCCTCGGTGGGCACATCCTTGCCAAGGAGCGGGAGCCACCGTCAGCCTCCAAGTGATGCCTTCCAAAGGGGCTTTGTTATCAGGAGGTGCCTCCTGCGGCTGGGGTTGAAACCACTTCTCTCCCATCCTCGTTGCCTCCCAGCCTCACCCGGGAGAAGGTTCACGTGTTCACATCGTGCAAAGCTCTGGGATGCAGCCGGTCCCTGAATCTCTCCCACCAGCATCTTGGCTGCAGATGGTGTATCTCCTGGAAAGCCTTCGGGAGGACAGCCGGGCCAAGCAGCAGTCATTGCCAGGAGATTTTCCCTAGCACACACACCAGCCTGTGTGTTCAGTGCTTGGCTCCCCTGGGGAAGGGCTTTCATGCCAGCAAAAGTGGGGATCGAGCAAAAGGAGAGGGTCACAGGGAACAGGGAGCAGAGGAGGAGGCAAACATAGCGCAGCGGCTGTTTAGGAGAAGTCGTGACACGCAAATCAGAGACGTCCCACCCTTTGGATCAAAACAGAGACATTTGTACCCACTCTGCTTGGGGATGAGTAAAGTTCACAGGCACAGGGGCATCGCACGTCATCTGCCCCCAACCCAGGTCTGAACAACTCCAAAGGAAAGCCACGAAAAACGCAAGGATGCAGCCAAGCCCCAAGCTGGGGAAAGGGGGAGCCTGGGGGGAACGTCCCCCAGCTCTATTCAAGCAACAAGACGTAGCTATTGGCCAGCCCCCGCCACCTCTGCTCTCCCCCAAAACACCAAAAACGCAGATGATCACAAAGGTGGTGATTTCATGCAGCTGCAAAATGCCCTCATGAGAAGAAGGAGAAATGTGGAGTTCTGTTAAGAGCCACTGCAGGTTATAAAGCCATCGTACTTCAGTGGGGAAATCCAGGGGAGGGAAAGGGGGTGAAAAGAAACCGCCACAGGACAAAGAGAGAGAGCAAGAGGAAGAGGGAAGAAAAGGAAATCAAAATCATCATCATCATCATCAGGACACAACGACAGGACGAGAGACAGAGCGCTTTCCATGGGCAGTTCCCCGCGGAAAAGGAGCCACCGTGTCCGTGAAATACAAAACCCAGTGCCCTCCAGCTGGAGGGGGCAGCAGGCACTGGGACTGGTTTGGCATCCCCTTGGGGCGAAGGATCCAGTTAGGAGCAGAAAACCCTGCAAGGGAAAGGGGAGAAAGGCCGACCTTAGAAGGAGCAGTGAGGAACGTCTGGGGCTAAGGACTTGCCAAGGGATGGTGTCCTGGTCAGGATTGTACAGAGCCCTTTGCAGCTGGGTGAGGTGAGCAGGTGTATAACCTTTATCCCTACCCAGGGATGGGAAGCTGAGGTGCTCTGTACACATCCCTACCCAGGGATGGGAAGCTGAGGTGCCCTGTAGCACAGACCCCAGAGTACGTCCTGTGTTGGAGAAAAACTCCTACCAAACCTCAGGGATGTTGGGAAACCCACTGCGGGTCAACCAGGCCCTACATGGACCAGGTGGGAGCCCAGGGAAGGGATTGCACCCCAGGCTGCCAAGGGCCAGGACAAGGAGCAAGATCCACGCAGCTGCTCATCCTTTATATTAAATAATCCTCCTGCTCAGCCAGGGAAAATCCCACCGAGGCAGAGCTGAGCAAATGGCAGGACATGGTGGAGAAGAAACAAACACAGCAAATATCAAGCAAATGGCAGGACATGGTGGAGAAGAAACGAACACAGCAAATATCAAGTGGTTTTTTGTGTTTTTTTTTTTACTTCTTATGGTTGTTTTTACAACAGTGGAAAGAAAAGTCTCCAGATCTTTCCTAACTGGGCACGCAGCAGCCTGGAGACCTCTCCCATCATTGGGTACCACTCCTGGAGCCAGCCCCCCACCACTGGCGCTGGAGCTGGGGACAGCCACCCCTCAACAGGGATCATGGAATCATAGTCACAGAATGGTTGGGGTTGGAAGGGACCTTAAAGATCACTGAGTTTCAATGCCTCTGCCCTGGGCAGGGACACCTCCCACCAGCCCAGGTTGCTCCAAGCCCCCTCCAACCTGCCCTTGAACCCCTCCAGGGATGGGGCAGCCACAGCTTCTCTGGGCAACCTGGGCCAGTGCCATCCTTCCAGTTCATCACCCGTGGGCTCACTGGCAGGGAAGCAGGGGCAGGAATTCTGCTTTTTCCATCCCTGTTTGGATGGGATCATCAGGTCTGAGCACATCAGTACGGCGGGTGCAATAACCTGGGAAGGCTGGGGGGGATTTGTCCTAGCGAGGTGACAGCTCTTGCAGAGGGACTGCCAGGCAGCAGCCTCTGCTTCCAGAGCAGAAATCAAATATCTTTCCTCCCCCTCTGCTATAAGAAGGGCCGTGTGTGCAGAAGTCAAAGCTCCCGTCCCCGTCCCGCAGCCCACGCGCTTGGGAGACGATTGCAGGGGTGAAAATAAACACGTCAACTCACTCATCCGTATCTTTTTTGCTCTCCTCAATGAATGCAATAGACTCAGATCTAAGGCGGTTAGTCACTTCGTACGTACGCAGGGTGACTCCAAAAATATCCTCGTGGTACCGGCTGTCATCCTGAAACAGAGGGTGGGAGAGGGGCAGCGGGGAAAAAAAAATAAAAGGAGTATTTACAAACTGTTGTTGTCGCCGTGGCACCAGAAAGCTCTTGAGTTGTGGGTGGGTACCAAACACCCAGCAAGTGTTCTGGGGTCTGTCACAGGAGCTGGTAGGACAGGAACAAGCAGGGAGGAGAGATGACCTTCCCAAGGTCACACTGTGGGGCTGCTGGGTGGGTTAGACCTCCCCAAATGCTGGCAACCCAGGGGCTGCCTGGCTACCAGGGGGCAAGTAGCCCAAGTCCAGCCTGTGTATCAGAGCTTTTGCTTGCCAACCCGCTGAAAATGTGGATTTGGGCTCCCTCGGTCCCTGGAGGGAGTGGTGGGGAGGGGTAAGTCCGGCAGGAACTGGGCTGACTTGTCCTCCTGGGCAGAAGCTGAGCTGTTTGAGCATCTGTCCCCAGGTCTGTGCCCCAAACCGAGATCAGTTCTGCTTCAGCTGCAACATCTGCAGCAACGTGTTTGCCCAGGGGCAGCATTCCCCAGTGGGGACTTACCCAGGTGAACAAGTCCTATCTGGGCCACCAAGGGTCCCCAGAAGAGCTCTTGCCGGCGCTCAGCGCAGCACCAGGCTCAAGCAGAGGTCACCTCCAAGCAAAGCGAGGTCACCTCCACCCAAACCTTCAGAAGATCACACTCCCGACCTTGCCTGGCTGCAAGGGGGGGATCTTGCTGCATTTGTCCCCCCGTCCCCAGGCACGGTTCTCCTGGGTGCTGCCGGTTCTGCGGGAGGAGGCACCAGGTGCAGCGCCGGTGGCAGGAGCCGACACGGTGTCTGGTGGTGTGGATGGCCACCACTCACCCGCAGCTTGCTGATGAAAGCCCCTGCCTCCTCCACCGACAGCTGGCCCTGCTGCCTCACGATGCGCTGGATGGTCTTCAGGACGTCCCCGGCCATGGTGACATCCCCGCAGACGTAGACGTGGCCTCCCTGCTCCTTCAGTGCTTTGAACACGGTGTGGGCCAGCTGCTCCTGTAACACGTCCTGCACGTATTTCTGAGGGAGGAGGAGGAGGAGGAGAAGGAGGTGGGAGCTGAGATTAACTGCAGCTTCCCAGCCCCATCCACCTGCACGCTCTGACCAGCTTTGTGAGCACTGGCTGCCTCGGGGACAGCAGGGCAAAGCCACCCCCTCTTTGGGGGAGTGTGACCGCATCCTGCAGCCCCCATGATGATGGGGAAAGTAGCAAAGCAGCATTTTGCTCTTGCATTTTCACACCTTCACCATATCTCTCATTGCCAGGCCTGCTCAGGTGGGTAGTTAGAGCAGATGAGCCGACAACATGCGCTGGAGCCCAGAAACCCCCCGCCCCCTGGGCTGCATCCCCAGCCCCGTGGCCAGCAGGGCCAGGGGGGGATTCTGCCCCTCTGCTCCGCTCTGGGGAGACACCCCCCAGTGCTGCCTCCAGCTCTGGGGCCACCACCAGCAGAAGGACATGGAGCTGTGGGAGCGCGGCCAGAGGAGGCCCCGGAGATGCTGGGAGGGCTGGAGCCCCTCTGCTGGGAGGGGGGGCTGGGAGCGTTGGGTGGTGCAGCCTGGAGAAGAGAAGGCTCCGGGGAGACCTTGGAGCCCCTTCCAGTCCCTCAAGGGGCTCCAGGAGAGATGGGGAGGGACTCTGGATCAGGGAGTGGAGCCCTAGGAGGAGGGGGAAGGGTTTGACCCTGCAAGAGGGGAGATGGAGCTGAGATGTGGGGAAGAACTTGTTTGGTGGGAGGGGGGTGAGAGCCTGGCCCAGGTTGCCCCGAGAAGCTGTGGCTGCCCCATCCCTGGAGGGGTTCAAGGGCAGGTTGGAGGGGGCTTGGAGCAACCTGGTGTGGTGGGAGGTGTCCCTGCCCAGGGCAGGGGGTGGCACTGGGGGGGCTTTAAGGTTCCTTCCACCCCAAACCATCCTGTGATTCTATGTTTTACCCGTCCAGGGCAAAGCCTGAGCGACATGGGCACACTTTGGGGCTGGTGCAGGGATGGAGATGTGCCCTGGGAAGGGGGGTGCCCTGGGAAGGGCATGATCCTGCACACACACAACCAGAGAGCCCAGGGCATGAGCCACTGTGGCTGTGCCAAGGAACTGGCATCTCCACGCCATGCCAGCTGGCCATGGCCACCCAGGGTTGCACACCAGGAGCGGAGCGGTGCCTGCAACACACCTTTGGTTTGTCCGGTTCCCGGGAGTAGGCTGTGTACAGCTCTCTGAAGACACCTTGGGTTTTGGCAAAGAGCGTCTCCTCTTTGTAAATGTGGTCGATCCTGGATTGCCGGCAGCCAAATACCAGGACCATAGGACAAGGCTTCAGACCTGTGGAGGGGGAGATGGGAGAAGCAGTTAGCCTGGTAACCCCCAATACTGCCTTTTTGCAAGCCATCTCCCTCCACATCTGCCGGCAGCCCCAGCAGCCTGCAAAGACTGCCAGGAGCCTTCCCTGGCCAAACTGGGAGGGAGGGAAAGCCAGCAAGGAGGAGGTAACCCACTGCCTGAGCCTGTGCATGGTCCAGGGACACCAGCAGGGGTGTTTATGCCACGTTTTGGGGCGAAATTAAACTTTTTTTTTTCCTAAATGGTTTAAACGATCCATGAAAAATGAATCTTTTACGAAACTTTACATTAAATGACCTTTAAATTCGACACCAGCACTACAATACTGCCATAAAGTACTTGCAAAGTTTTACAGGAGGATTTTTGAGGAGTTTGGGCTGACCTCCCCACCTGCTCTTGGGACAGCCGCTGCGTCAAGAAGCCCTTTGGGTCTGCTGGGTCAGCCTGGGCAGGAGACTGCCTCCCCCATCCCCACCAGCCCAGGGCTCCTGAGCACCAACTGGGGTGAGAAACAAGAAGAACAGATATCGACCCACCTTTGTGCTGGATTTCGAAAAGTCGCTGCTGCCAGAAACTCCGGAAAGGGGCGATGCCGGTGCCGGGGCCGATGAGGATGCAGGGCACCTGGGGATCCTGGGGCAGGTGGAACCCGGGGGCACTGCACACATCGGAGACACCAGTTATTACCCAAGCAAGGATGCTCCCTCCCTCGCCTCTGCCCACCACAGCAAGCTGAGAAAACCTCTACCCAGAGCTGGAGGGGTAGAAATCCCAGAAAGTGACATTTCTTGCACCCGAGAGGGACCCGTTTTCTCACAACCCCAGCCCTGTGTAGAAATCCCAGAAAGTGACATTTCTTGCAGAGAGCTGCACCCGAGAGGGACCCATTTTCTCACAACCCCAGCCCTGGTTTCTCTGCACCCTTAGTGCTTTGCAAAGAAGACTTGAGGGTGAAGAGCTCATCCTGCAAGGGCGCTCACCCCATCTTTTTCACCCCTTGCCTTCAGTGGACCACTTACCCTCTTACAAAACAGGGCACTACTTCATCTGTCTGTATCCGATTGAGCCAAGAGGAGCAGACTCCGTGGTGGATCGGTCCTTCTCCATCTAGAAGGGCAGGGAAGAAGGTCTGTGCTTGACATACCCACCACCTCCTCCAGTTGCCTTCCTTTCGGAAACCCTCCCTGCTACATCCCACATGAACACCACACTGAAACATTGAGTATCTCTGCATCTGTTCTCCATGAACGTGGTAGAAGTTTGGCCCTTGGATCCCTCTGTGGAGCTGCCCAAGTTCACCCAGGACCCAACCCTGGGATAGCTGCACCTCCACAGCACTTAGGAAGCACCCAACTTCTCCTTGGTCCTTTTTGGTAGAAGCAGCATCATGTTGTGGTGCTTCTAGACACAAGCCCTCCAAGGCAGCCCCAGTGTCTTCCCCTGTGTCCTGCCTGATGCAGGTGTGATGGGCCTGTGCCCATTTCCACCATGACCAGGGCACATCACTGCTTGCACAGGTACAGAAATCTGGCGAGTTGTGGCAATGTGGACTTTGGTGTGGGCAAACAAATGATCTCATGTGGAGCTTGGAGCCACCATGGCTGGTCTGTTGCTGGTACCTGACCCAGATCTGGCTTCTCTGCAATACCCTGCCCTTTGGTAGATGGTTATTCTTCATAACATGGGACAGCATGTTACGGTTGAAGGAATCTAGTCACTGCAGCAGGTAGTAAGGCTTTAAAATAACATCTCTCTGCCAAGGACCTTGTGGTGCTGCTCATGTGCCAATGATTTTCCCTTGCTCCCCACACCACGCCTGTCTCCGCTGACCCCTGCATGAGCATGGTACCTCTCGTGCGATAGGAGACCACTGCCACGGTGAGGTGGACCTCACCCGGGTACATCTCTGGGGAGGAACTGATGGAGTAGTAGCGTGGTTGGAGGAGGGGGAGCTGAGTCAGCAGCAGCGTGGAGGGCATCTGCACTGAGGGGAACTCCTCCAGAACTTCCACGATGGTGGGGTTCTTGGACCACTTCCATTCCTCGTATTCCTGCAAGCCCTGCAGCAAAGGAAAGAGGGAGGGAGGGAGTGAGGAGAGAGCTGCAGCATCAGCCTCTTCCAAGCCAGGTGCCTTTACTGATAGCCCACCAGGCCTACGGCAAAGCTGGGGTGGGTGGCAGTGAAGACAGGCAGGAGGAACCCTGCTGTCATGGGTAGAGACTCAGCTCAACCACAATGTGGGCTGAAAATGCCCTGGGCTTGTGGTAGTCACCAGGGGCTTGAGAAACTTGCGGGTTGGGGTCTAAGGCTTTACCTTGCTAAGGACCTGTAGACGTTTCTTTTCCTTGTCACTGGTGGCCAACAAAGCAAACTGCTGCAGCAGCAGGGGTGTGGGAGGGGTGGTGATGTCCAAATAGTACTTAAAAGCCTGGAAGATGGTGCATGGTGGGACCCGGTTCTCATCTGTCCAGTTACTGATGACACCTGCCAGGAAGAAATTCAGCACAACCGTGGGATCAGATGAGCGTAAGAGCCAAGGTGGACAAATCCTTGCTTTCGTACCCCCTTATCAGCTCTGAGACAGTGAATGATGAAGAGCTGGAAAGAAGAGTCAGTGAGATATCCTCATGCTACAAGTGAGATGCTCTACGATGATCACAAATATGGGTCTGATACTCCACCACCTTCAGCATCGATCACTCTGAGTTAACACTGTTTTCCATCTCTGTAACACTGTGCATGGCAGTAGGGTATCAGACTTATCCATGAAATACACTGTTGGGATGGTCCATCAAGATGCCTTAACTCTTCTTTCCAGTCCTAGACATTGTTCTTTTCATGAGAAAATAAATGCCTTTAATTTTTCTGAAAAACAAGGAAATATCTTCTCTCCAGGGCCCTGCTCATTCTTCCAACCCTTGCTCTACACCCCAAATGCAGATGAACAATGGCTCTGGGCAGAGGAAGGTTGAAGGAGGTGCTCCCAGTCCGGGCAAATGCACCAGTGAGATGGGAAGTGATTTCTACTGCCCCAAGGAGGTACAAGAACCACTACAAGGGATGGGTGAGGAGGAGAGAGGCCACCTCTAGGTAGAGGTGACCCTGGTTACCTAAAGCTGTGTTCCTCTCCTCCAGGAGCTCCACCTTCACCAGCTGATTGGCTGGAGGAGCATCTTCAAGCCTGTCAATCAGGGCATTGACCAAGTCTTCATGGTTCCCTGGAAACACCCCCAGGTGGTCCCCAGGCAGGTACTGCAGTTCCTGGTGTCCATTGGTGTTGAGGCGCAGGAAAATTGTCAAGCGACTAGAGGGAAAGGAGAAAAAAGCAGGATGTGCTTTGGGCAGAGTCCTTCAGGGAGTCACTGAGCTCTGGCCTCAGGAGCCACTGGGCGTGCTGGGCAGTGGTGGCATGTCTAAACCCTGGAGCCCCACTGAGCATGTCACCAAAGTCACAGCAAGGAGCTAGAAAGGACACTGCAGCGTCCACCTCCCCTCAGGGACTTTTTAGAAGGGTAAACCAGTTTACCCTCTTGCTTCAGCAATTTTATCCGTTCTTTGCGTGCACCCTGCTGCTCCACACATGGGGCCACCCATCCCCCCACCCTCACAGCCAGCAGGGTGATGCATGTAGCACCAGAGATTTCACCATATGAGGAGGCAGGAAACACCCTCCAGGGGGTTAAGGTGTCTTCCAGCCTTGGTGATGATTGGCACAAGAACAGTACCCACGGGACATTCAGGGGCCAAGGGGTGTTTGTGTGCAGGGATGCTTGGGTCCTGCAGGTCCCGGGGCAGCACCATTTCCTACCTGGACTTTGGGCTCTGCAGGTTCTGGCGTGAGATAAGCCGGGCTGCATAGACACGTTTTTTGTGGATGCTGTACAGTCCTGTGGAGGAGAAGAGCCTGTGAAGCAATGCAGCAGAGCGTGGCCAAGCCAGGTGGCTTCTGGCTTTTGCTGGGCTGTTGGCCACCACTGTGGATCCAGCTCATCAGACCTGAGCTGGCCGACACCACCAGCAGCAAGGGGACTGCGGGCTCCACCACCCTCCTCCCTCCATCTCCTGCAGAGCTTCAGTGAGCTTAAGGGGGGGTCAGAAACCCCAGGGGGAAACCAGACATGTGTCCCTCTTGTTGGTGACCAAGGAGGACTTGGGAACCCACCCACAGGAGGCTTGGGGACGTGCCCTCACGTGCAGGCAGGCACCTCTCGCTGCCAGTGCCACCTGGCTGGTAGCAAAGTGCCTGAATCTGGGAAGAGCGAAGCCGGTGCGGCAGCTCATCAGCTGCAGGAGCCGTGCTGAGGGGCCAGGTGTCGGTGGGCTGGACCTGCCATCGCTCCGCAGCGCTCGGCCGAGCGGCATTTGGACAAAGAGAGCTTGGAAAGCTCCCAGGTTTCCAGCTCTCTGCTTCAGAAAACGGGGTCAGGAGGAGGGAGATCAGACTGGAGCCCAACGCCTCCGTTACAGCTACAGGCAGGGACCAACCAGAGGGGCTTGAGACCATCACAAACTGCTCCTGGGGCATGCGATGGAGGGGACTTTCAAGACTGAAATGCTGGGATTTTATCACAAAATAAATAAGGAGATTTGGTGCCTTTTCCCCCACCTGCTGTGTCTTCTCCTCCACCTGCCCCACACCTAGAGTTCCCCAGATGGCGACCCCCATCTTTGTACCTTGTGTGAGTTCTGGGGCTTCAGCCACGTAGGTCAGGCGGAACTTGCTCCTCTTCCAGCTCCGGTCGTTGCTGATGAGGGAGTTGTTTGCTTTCTCGATGTTGACGTCGTCCCCCACGCAGAACACGTCGCACGCTGCCTGCAGCACACACCAGGCTCTCAGGCATCACCCTGAGCCCCACAACCCACCTTGTCCCACCCCACCTGCAGCCAACACATGGAGGAGGCAGCCCCAGTGGTGTAGGACTGGACCGGTGGCCATGGGCATCTCTTGTGGTGCCCTCCACCCCCGGCATCTGGGATTAATGCAGGAATTCAACATAGTGCCCACCCTCTGGCAGTCAGCACAAACCAGAGTGTCAGCTCCACCAAAAGATGGAGAACCTCTTTGTTGTGGGCCAGAGTGATGGTCAGGTGTCCCGGTGTAGGGAAGAAGAGGCTGGGTTCCACCAAAATGTGGAGAACCTCTTTGTTGTGGGCCAGGGTGATGGTCGGTGTGACCCAGTGTAGGGAAGGAGAGGCTGGGTTCCACCAAAATGTGGAGAACCTCTTTGTTGTGGGCCAGGGTGATGGTCGGTGTGACCCAGTGTAGGGAAGGAGAGGCTGGGTTCCACCAAAATGTGGAGAACCTCTTTGTTGTGGGCCAGGGTGATGGCTGGTGTGACCCAGTGTAGGGAAGGAGAGGCTGGGTTTTGATCCAGCTGTAACCAGCAGCTTTGCTCTGCCCCTGTTTCCTTCTCCCCCCTGCTCCTCCTCCCTGGAGCACAAGGGAAGCGAGTTACCTTGAAGACCTTCTTGGCCCAGGTCCTGAAGGACTCCTCCTGGCCACAGAGTTCATCCCCTTCTCCCATGCGGAGGATCCTCTCTCCACCCAGCTCCTCCAGGAGGGTGTCCACCGCCCGGGCAAAGGCGCAGAAATGGGGGTAAGCACGTGACCCCAGCCCAAACACGGAGAACCTGTGGAGAGGTGGCACAGCTGTGGCTAGCAAGCTGGGAGGGACACCGACATGTCCCTCCTCCACCCCATGGCCAACATCAACATGAGGGAGCATGGAGGGATCTGTGCTTTGCAAAAATACACCATGTTTTAGGTAAGAGCTGTGGTCGGAGAAAGGGGCTCTTGTGCAGCACCAGCTCCTGCTCTGTCCCTTCTGCAGCAAGAAATTGCTGCCTCCCTCCCCCGTGATAAAATAAATAGGATTATTCACCTGACATTAGCCAGGGGCCCCGTGCTTTCGAAGTTGTCCCTGGAGTCAGGGCCATCGCTTGAGGATTTCCGCGCATCCGAGTAAGAGGAGACGCTGTTGAAACGGACCTTGTAGCTCCTGTGAACAGGAACAACACCAAGGATTAGCAGTGGTGACAGTGGTGATTAACAGGCGACACCTCTGAGGGTGGTGAGACCCTGACCCAGGTTGCCCAGAGAAGGTGTGGATGCCCCATCACTGGAAGTGTTGGAGACCAGGTTGGAGGGGGCTTGGAGCAACCTGGTGTGGTGGGAGGTGTCCCTACCCAGGGCAGAGGGTGGCACTGGGTGGGATTTAAGGTCCCTTCCAACTCTAACTATTTTGTGATTCTATGAAATACACAAGTGGTTCCCACCAGGCTGCGTGCTCCAGACTATGGAGGAGACCAAACCAGAGCAGGCTCAAGCTCAGGGCTCAATACTTCATGAGCAGGTACCATGATCAGAGGAAGGTGCTCCTTCCTGGGGGGAAGACATAGCAGCCCATACATTGCACCCCTCAGCTGGACCTGGTCTGCTCCATGAGGTCCTCCTGCCACTCTCAGGGGGTTGACCCAGGTGTTGGCCACCACACTGTCCCCAGCTATGCAGAGCTGGCAGAACCTTTGGCTCTAACTGTCCTTCCCTGGTTGCACACAAGGTCGGGTATATGTCTGAACAGATATTCTGAAGGTTTTTTCATTCATAAGAAGCCAAAAAAAAAAAAAAAAAAAAGGAGTGAGAGCAGAGGGGATGAGGAGGGGGAAGGGGAGTGGAGGAAAAAAATCTGTCAACAGCAGAAGTATTTCTGAATTGAACCATCTTCAAAAATTGCTCTACACAAGAGTTTCTAAATATACTGCCGGAGCAATGAAGCAGTAGTGTGTGGATGAGTCACAGCAGACCTCCTGCACCCTGCGCGCCACGCAGAGGAGACAACCCCGCAGCAGAATATCTGCAGGGTCAGAGATCCCCCTGCTCCACCTCTGCTCCAGAGCCTCCTCCCTTCTGCCCGAACCTCTCCTGCTCTTCTGCTCCACTCCGTCTGGATGGAGCCACTTCTTTCTCCGCTGCCCCTGGGCTGTGTCCTCACCCCAGGTGATGTGGTGATGACAGGGCAGGACAACCCACCGGTTTAGATGGGCACGAAGCCCAGGTTCCACCCTGGGGCGCTGGGACCAAGGTGAGGGTACCATCAGCTTTTCCTGAAACGGATAGATCTTTGTGGCAGAGGAGGACTGCTGAGGGGTGAGCTGCATTTGAATGCCTTAGATAGGAAGAACTTATGAATGCTTCTGAAAATACTTGGAAAACCCTTGCTGCGAGACAGAAGGAACCGAAAAAATCTGTCAACAGCAGAAGTATTTCTGAATTGAACCATCTTCAAAAATTGCTCTACACAAGAGTTTCTAAATATACTGCCGGAGCAATGAAGCAGTAGTGTGTGGATGAGTCACAGCAGACCTCCTGCACCCTGCGCGCCACGCAGAGGAGACAACCCCGCAGCAGAATATCTGCAGGGTCAGAGATCCCCCTGCTCCACCTCTGCTCCAGAGCCTCCTCCCTTCTGCCCGAACCTCTCCTGCTCTTCTGCTCCACTCCATTTGGATGGAGCCACTTCTTTCTCTGCTGACCCTGGGCTGTGTCCTCACCCCAGGTGATGTGGTGATGACAGGGCAGGACATCCCACCGGTTTAGATGGGCACAAAGCCCAGGTTCCACCCTGGGGCGCTGGGACCAAGGTCAGGGTACCATCAGCTTTTCCTGAAACGAATAGATCTTTGTGGCAGGGGAGGACTGCTGAGGAGTGAGCTGCATTTGAACGCCTTAAATAGGAAGAATTTATGAATGCTTCTGAAAACACTTGGAAAACCCTTGCTGCGAGACAGAAGGAACCAAATTTACAACCATAGCAAAACCCCTGGGCTGTGGTCAGAGAACTTCAGCCACAGTGCCTGGCAGGCTCCTCAAGCCACTGATCCCTGCTCTCGGGGATCTCAGCCACCCTCAGCATCCCCTGGTGATCGTGGAGCCAGGAGTCTGCGGGGTGCACAGGCAGGAGCTGCTCTATCCAGCCCTTTCCTACTGCCCTTCTTCCCCAGACAGTCTCCTCCAGGCCACCTTTTCTCATTGCAAAAGCTTTTTTTTTCATGCATAACGTCAGCATCTCTTCCTACCATCCAAAGCCATGACCTCTTGGCCTGTCCTGGGGTGGGCAACGGGGGAGCAATTTATTCCCTCCACCTCTGCAGTCACCTTTTCTGCCGCGCTGCACTTCTGTCTCCTCTTCTCCAGATAAAATAGCTCTCACCCCTTTGATCCGTCCTGGCAGGTCACAGTTTCCAGCACTCTGATCACTTTTGCTGTCAGGTAACCAAGCCACAGGCTCTCCTGGCTCTTAGAAACTCCTGCCAGCCCCTTAAATTACATTTCGAGGTGACTGGGACCAGCAGTCACCTGAAACGGCGAGCCAGCAACCAAGCTTGGGTGTTTTTTTGTCCTCCTCAAATCTGCCTGCCTTGCCATGGGTGGCACCTCGGCACCCAACCCCACATTCCACCAACCCAGCCTCAAAAGATGAAGGTCCTTGGGGTGGGAATGATGTGGGAATGCCACTACTCCATCCAGACACCTCCAGGTTTTGTCAGTTGTCCCCATTAAGATGTCGAGGCCAGAAATCTAATGGGTTTTAGGCTGGTGAGCCCTGTGGGGATCCATCAGATGACTTGCCTGCACAGCAAGGAGACCACTTCAGGGCTGGCGTGTTGCCAGCGGTGGGGAGGTACAAAATCGGTACAAAATCAGTACAAAATCAGTCCCTGCCCTGCCCTGTGGTGTTCTCCACTGCTCTGCAGCCCCACTGGCACTGCTCCGTACCCTCAGAATCAGGGTGGCTAAATGGCACCACCAGCCAGCACTAATTCTGCCTTAATTAAGGAGCAGCCTTTTGCCAGTGTGTTCACACAGGAGAGACTCCAGAGCAGAGCAGTGTCCCAGTTAAGCAAAATATATTGTACTTAATAGCTAAAATAACAGGAGGCCCCAAATGATTAACACTTTCCCGGCTGCCCTCACTTCCCAGCCTCTGGGATGCGCAAGGAGATGCTCGAGGCTCATCTTCCACCGACGGGGGATTTTCTAAAAACCCCAACCCTGTCTCCAAGGTACCAGTTCCAGACTCACTGTTACAACACATCACAGCCAGAATTTATAACAGCTCTTATTTTCCCCTAGAAATATTTTCACATGATGCAAGAAGTTAAATTTGGTTCTTAAACCCTTCCCCACCTACATTCACATGGCTGGGAACTCCCTTCTACCTCCAACTCTTGCTATTTTGGTGTCTCCTGGACAGGCTCAGCTCTACGATGATTTGGGGGGAATTCCTGCTTTTGTTTTGTTTTGTTTTTCATAGATGCCTTCCTCTTACAGCTGAAGGGAGAAGCTTTAAAATGCCAGCCCATGGGGTTACAAGCTGGAGTCCACAGGGATGCCTGACTCAATGCTTTTGTCCTCCCTGGGACCTCCACCTGCTCCATCCCCTGGTTCTCCAGGCAGGTCCCATCCCTTGGACCTTTGCAAATTTGAAACCTGCGTGAGGATTTCGCACTCTCTTCTGAGAGGAGGAAAGCTGCCTTCTTGCCAGGGTTGTGAGCAGGAAGGGAGGGTTTTGGGGTGCTCTTACTTCCTCTCCTCCAGGTTGGAGTTGGGATTCTTCATCTCCATTAATGCGCAGCCAAATTTCTATAGAGAAGAAACAAAAAACCAAACAGTTTTGCCAGTGACTGCGGCTCTGCTCTCTGTCTGCTGTTCCCAGCAGCCTGCAAGGCTGTTGGACTGGGCTGGACGAGGTTGTAGGTCCCCAGCCAAGGATCTGACACCTTTTGTGTGACACTGACATCAGTTGTACAGGATGAATTTAATAACAGATTAGTTTCTTGTCTCACAGCAGGGAACAAGTAGATTCCTGCCATTTCGGAGCAGGCAGGCACAGCGCTAGGTACCACACAGCACCAGGAGCTGCTTTGGGCCATTCCAGCTCCAACTGAGCAAAAAGAGGACACGCTCCCATGTCCCCACCTCTCTCCTGCCCATGTCCCTGCCCCAGTCACCCGTCCCAACACTCTGTCCTCTATACCTCTCCATTCTCAGGTGGGTCTCCATTTCCAAATGTGCTTGTGACCACCAGGACCATGGTTTCATGCTCTAGGTGCACGATGTCGTACTCGTCCATGGACATCACCTGGGAGCAACAGAGATGTTAGGAAGAGTGCCCCAGTGGGGAGCTCTACCACCAGCCAGTCTCCTGAGATAGAGCCCAGTCCACTTGGGATGGGAGCAGCATCTCCTTGCTGACTCCATGCCAGTGCACTGGCAGAGATCTCAGCCTGGAGAAGAGATTAGAGCCCCTTCCAGTCCCTAAAGGAAAGCTGGGGAGGGACTCTGCATCAGGGAGGGGAGCCCTAGGAGGAGGGGGAAGAGTTTGACACTGCAAGAGGGGAGATTGAGATGAGATCTCAGGAGGAAATTCTTTGGTGTGAGGGTGGTGAGAGCCTGGCCCAGGTTGCCCCAAGAAGCTGTGGCTGCCCCATCCCTGGAGGGGTTCAAGGGCAGGTTGGAGGGGGCTTGGAGCAACCTGGTGTGGTGGGAGGTGTCCCTGCCCAGGGCTGGGGGTGGCACTGGGTGGGCTTTAAAGTCCCTTCCAACCCAAACCATTCTGTGATTCTATGATCTCCACATAGGAAGGATGAGAATAAGAGCCTTAAGGGACATGGACAAACCACGAAGCTACTCCCTGAGGGCAGAAGAGAAATGTATACCACAATGTCTGCAGGAGCACTAGATGGAAATGCTATTCATGTGCAGGCTTCAATCCATACCCACAAAGTCACATTCTGGAAGCTTCTGAAGACCCTTGGCAGCTGGGAAGCTCTACACGTGTTAAGCCACGTATTTTCCAACAGTATTCCATGTATTTCCTTGAGTCACCAACTGCACACATGCAGGGGCTGGGGGCTAGTACAATACCTTGGCATCGAAAGCGTGCTTGAAGATTTCACACAGAGTTTTTGCATAGACCTGTGACTTCCCTGTTTCGGTGGCGTACAGGATGGTCGCTTTGACCCTCTTGGCCATAGCCTGTCCCATCAGCTTGGCTGAGAACTTCACAGCCCTAGGAAGCAAGAATAAATCATGGTAAGACAGCTTGCTTCCTTATCAGTGCCTCCACCCTGGGCTATTCACACCATTTTATTTATTATTGATGAAAAGACTGCCTTAAAAGCTTGCAGCATCACTTTTTTGTTGTTGTTATAGGTCAAACAGCGAAACTATGGAAGAAAGTGTTCGTCTTGACTTGTCAGAGAGGAAGGCTGGGTGGGGGAGCTTGAACATAGAGCTGAAATACCTGAATGGGTTAAGGAGGAAAACGCTAAACCAAGTTTGGAGGTGGTCTTTCTGCAGGGACAGAGAAGAAGAAGAAGAAGAAGAGGAAGAAGAAGAATCAGAGGCAGCAGTTTGCTGAAAGAGGCAACCAGATAACCTCAAAGGAAAAGCTGGAGACGAACCAGAGCCCAAGTTATGGAAGGAACAGTGGCTCCTCCATCTCTTTGTGTCTTTAAATCCTATCTGGCTGCCTTTCTACCAGAGGTGTCCTAGCGGAGCAGAAGCACCTGGGCTCCACACATCACACACAAAGCCTCGGGACACTGAGAAGGTCAGGTGAGGCTGTCTGTAGTCCCTTTGATTTGCACGCCAGCGGTACTATGAACTTTACCCCGAGGAGCAGCCCTCCTGAGGCTGAGGCACATCTCTCTGAGTGTTTGCAGGGCTGTGTCTAGCCGGCTGCCTCCCGTGGCTGCAGTCGTGACTGGATGCATTTCCTCCAGCTCCGACAGCAGGGCAGAGGGGCCCCGAGAGGTCACCAGCCTCTTGAATCCTGGCCAAGGTGATGCAGCACCAGAGACACTGGCTCCTTATCTACACTAACACTGCTGGGTGGGTTGGCATCTGTGGGAGCAGGGCAATGGGGGACAAAGGGGGTTGTCATCAGCCAGCTTTGGGTTGCACAGTGGGGCACCGAGCCCAGTGTGTCCAGTTTATTATTTTAAGGCCATTCATAATCACCGAATTTGGACATCAACATTATCTGTCCTAAGTGCAGAATATCTTCACCTTCTCTAAATGGACCGTCAAGCCTTTAAATGGGGCCACCAGAAAGGCAGGTCTGGATTTAGCCTGGAGGGTTGCAATAGGGAAGGGGCAGTTTTGGGGGGGGCACAAAGCGTCTTGGTGACAAGAATAAGGGCTGCTTGATTCACTTCCTCAGGGTGATCAGCTCTTGTCCCCAGTGACCAAGTTCAGCAGGACTCCTGCATCCCCTGTGGGGAACAGAGATTGCAGCTGGACTGGTTACACTGGCAGGAGAAGAGAAGCCCAAAGAGAAGCCCAGATTTGCCCTGCCCCTCCTGCCAAGGAGGGGAGAAACACTCTAGGTTTGGAAAATCCATTGGAAAAAAAAAACAGGGAGGAAAGAGGAGGTAGAAGCCCCACCAGGCTGGGATGTTCTGCCTCCCCATGTTGAAGTCAGCCTCAGGAGCATTGATATTTGCTGCCAGATAATCACTCCTCAGTGTAGTTCTGCTTATTAAAGTTGCCCCTGTACTTTCCCATGACGGTGGTGGCCCCTGGCCCCAGGGCTCACACTGTTCCTGGGGGAGGGAAAGGGCAGGAGGAGCAGGGACTGCAGGTTTGAAGGCTCTGATTTGGCCAGAACAGGCACAGCCTGTCCCAACAGGCATCAAAATCACCCTGCGACCAGTGCCAGGGGCAGCACCAGGGACTGCTGGGCTCCGTCCACCACTTGTTCAGCTGATTAGCTCAGATCCAGGCAGGATTAATGGAGAATTACAGAAATAATTCCTCCCCCACTACGTTGGGAACAATTGAGATTATTTTTGTGGTTTTTTTTTTAAATTACCTGCCATACTCGCATTTTTATAAAATCATTTATCAATCACACACACACACACAGAGAAATGAAAGCATTGTTTCTTCTGACTCAATGGCTCAATTAATCTTCCCGTGGTCTCCACCAGCTCCGGGCTGGAGCCCAGACCCAGGCACTGCCTGAGGAGCACATCCATCAGCTGCTGGTCACCTTTAGGGATGCGCCGTGGAAAACCGCTCCCAGGAGGTGACAGCTGAGGAGTGGGAACAAACTGAGAGTAGGGACTCGGGGAGACTGCAGCGTGGGGAGATGCTGTGAGCAGCACGAGGCCACCTGGCAGCCTGGCCACAGACACCGGGGCAGACCCAGCCCTCCCCAGTCTTGGTCCAGTGCTCTGCTGCCGCGGAGCCAGCAGCTCCTACAAGAACCTCCCTGCCAATGGCCCACGGGGGAGGAACTCAGTCCAGGAGCAGCCAAAGGGTCCAAATTACCCTTCATTCCTACACCCCTGCTGACTAGGAGCTTTGGCAGGGGAGAAGGACTCACATGGCCCGTTACTCAGGGTCAACTGGCCATGAAGTGCAAACCTCAGCTCGGCCCTGATCCATCTGCTGCCTGTAGGGAGATTCCTCATTCCTATCTCCCCCCTCCTTTGCAATGTGGGTGTTCAGAGGTTTAGACGTGCACTGGAAACACATGCTCCTCAAGAAGCTAAAGAATCAGGGATAAAAAGAGAAATATGGACACAAGCTTCATCTTGCTTGTGCCAGCATGACCCTGAACAGTGATGGGTGATCTCTCTGCCCCAAGAGGCTGTGACAGGAGAAACAGGCAATATAACCCCAAGAAGTGAGAAAATCATTCCTTGGCATTGAAGACAATCTTACTGGAGAATGAACCAGCTTGGGAAAAGAGACTATACACAAGATCCAGTGTTCACCTGGTCACACACCTCTGAGTGGTCCAATGAGGTGTCCAAAGGACTGCCTGTTTCTCCAAATGTCACTCTTGGCAGCTAAAGCCTTCAGAGACCTGAGATCCAGGCTCACAACCCATCAGTTGGCACACATCCGTAGGGTGGTGCCATTGAACAGCTCAGCAAACAGAACTGCCCAAAATCAGGACCAGCCCCAAGCACTCCAGGGCTTTTCAGAGCCCAATGGCACTTACTTTGCTAACTTCTTAAAGCCAATGGCCCTCTTCTTGGTAGGCGTCCCATTGACCCCTTTCCAGACGTGGGTGTTCCAGGGGTCCGGCTAGGAGAGAGAAGAGCAGCAGTGGTGGATGGGCAGTGGTCAGACCTTCTAGAAAGTGCTGTGTCCACAGCTCTGAGCACCAAATTACTCTGGTCACCATGGGGAGAACTAGCTGACCTCTGCCCAGCTCTTGATCTCAGCGTCTTGTGGAGGTCCCTGATCCTTGGAACCCCGTGGATTTCTTAGGGGCAGTTGGGCAATGGAGCATGCACAGAAAAATTGCAGTAGAATAAAACCTCGCTGGCTTTATAACAAGCATCTGGCCAAATGCCTTCTCACCTCTTGAGAAGGGTGTTAATAGACCATGAGCGTTTAGAAAGCAAGCAACGCCAGAAGGGGAGGAGTGATGGAAACACAACCTTCCTGCTCCTCAGCCCACAGGTTTGTTTTTTTCCTAAGAAGCCCTTTGGGAAGGGGAGGCAGCTGAAGCGAGGAACAAGCACACAGAAGCTAATTCAGGTCCCTCGCAGGCGGCTGTCTGTAATCAGGGCCAGGAACCATCGGGGTTCCTGCTGGATGGGTTATAGAAACGAACAGACTGCTCCTGGTTTGTGATTGTTCCTTAAGGGCTCTTGACTAAAGGTCACATTGTGTGAAAACCATCGGAGCAGGGATGGTTGGCTAATGAGGATGTGTTTGCTTAGGGGCCTTTTTCCCATGGTCTGAAGTGTTAAATACTCCAGCACTGGCAGTTCAGCCCACTGCTGGGCCTGCTGGGGAGGACCTCCCCCCTGTACCCGCCATCAAACTGTTGGCTCTCCAAGCTGGCAGGAGCCTCCACTCAAACCTGCAGGCTGCGGGGAGGAGGGGTACAGTGACTACCAGGCCATTTCCACATCTAGCTATCAAAGTGCAAAATGAGGCACTTCCAAAGGGAGGAGCTCTGGTCAGTTCCACTTCCAAGGGTAAAAGCTGGGGCCTCAGCATGTTCCCATGTCCCCATGGTGGGGCAAACAGCCATTGCCCTGGGAAAAGGTGGAACATGCAGGGGGTCATTACACCACATTAGGGGTAGTCATGACCATCAGGGTGGAGTCATGAACAGTAGATGGAATTATGAAGTCCATGAACTTATTCATGGACTTAATTGCCTCAAGGGACAGCTTGTTGAAGGGATTAGATGGTGTCCCTCTCCCTCCTGAGTCTTCTCAGCTCCGGCTCCCACCCTGCTCTTGGCTGTACCTTTGGGCATGCAGCACTGGTGGAAGGTGAGGTGCAGACAGTACCTGGTACTCAAAGGAGGGTG
This sequence comes from Calidris pugnax, assembly GCF_001431845.1. Lineage (NCBI taxonomy): Eukaryota > Metazoa > Chordata > Aves > Charadriiformes > Scolopacidae > Calidris > Calidris pugnax. Next base: position 256,951 of record NW_015091189.1, on the reverse strand, counting down.
TGAGACGGTAGTTGAGCATTTCCTGGTGGAAAACTGGAGTGATGCTGCCAGACATTGGCGGGACAATCCACACCCAGTCAGCTGGACAGCCTCCACGGCATCGGTACTCATTCTCCATGTGCTTGATGAAGGACTCAGTGGCTGAATGGTGATCCACAATGGTCACCTTGTCGCTCTGTTGGAGGGAGAAGAGAGCGGAGCCAACAACGGTGGGTTAATAACCCCCAGAAGGCGAAAGCCAAAACTCTACATTTTCAGTTGTTTGACCCAAATATACCTCACTCCCATGGTCTTACAGGACTGTCCCTTTGGAGATGACATGAGGTGGCTGCTGACCTTGGTCTTCCCAAGGAGCACAGTCACTGAACAATGCCCTTTTCCAGGGCTGAGAAGCTGCCCTTGTCCTTCCTGAGTGGATGCACTATGGGGTGGCTGTTCCTCCTGTTATTTGTCATGGGCCAAGCAAAGACTAAGATGGCATGAATGGGGTGAAGCATCCCCTGCCCAGCCCCTTGGGGAACTCTCTCATGGCTGGCACAACTCAAGGAGAAGTCCCGATCCAGCTCTGGGAAGGGCTTCCACCCTCTGAAATTGAGTTGCCAAGGTCTAGTTTTGCTGCTCAACCACTTAAAGTGCAAGTGGGAGGAAAACCTGGGCCAATTCTTGCCTCACTGGTGGGCTAGAAGAGCTGGATCTTGCCCCCTTGGGGAAATCCCTCTGGACGGGCAGAGCTCGGATGCTGGTAGTGATGTCTTTGCAACATCCAGGGCACAGAGATTATTAAATTTCACTGCAGGCTCCTGGAACAGCCCGAAACTAGGAATGCACAGCACAATTTCAGCTGAGTGTATCAGCTGCTGCTATTGTCCTTGGGCACATGTCTCCATCCTTGTCCCATCCGATTCTTGTGTCGCTCAAGCCTGACCCAAACACAACAGAGTCCTGCTGTACCTGGAAGCTGTACAGCACAGCAATATTGATCTCCACCAGGGCCTGGTCCTTCCACAGCGAGGAGGTTTTCCTCATATCCAGATTCATTTTCTTGGCCACTTGCTGTAACAAAACATGGTAGAAGATGAATGGTTTTAATGGCCAAGAACCATGGACTGAAGATCCTCTGTTGGGGAGAGGAATACAGAGGAGGAACTCAGAGGAGGCTCACACAAAGCACCTGCAGGGCAAGGCAGCACAGTTGCAATGAAGGGCTGATGTTTTGCCTTCCTCTGAGAAGTTATGGTCCAGCCTTTTCCTCTCCATGACAGGAACAAGGCCAGTCTGGCCTCCCTCCTTCCCTCCCCGGCACAGGAAGATGACTAAATGCTCCTGAAAAAGGCCATCAAGGCCATTTGTTCTTTGTGGGAGGAGAGGAAATGGGTGGGTCCGTGAGACAGCAGGAGATGGTGATCCATGTGCTGGGAGGAACAGACCCCTGCAGCCCCTCCAAGTAACAGTGTGCCCCATGGAAGCACCAAGGAGTCACCCTTGGTGGGTACAGATCCCCTGCACCAGCACCTCCTCATGGCTTGGCTTTGTCTCTGACTCACCCTGTCTCCAGTGTAGAAAGCCCCAAGCCATGGCAGAGTGCTCCAGAGGAGCCTGCTGGAGGGTCCCCATGAGCAGGCATGTCCCTGGGGAGTCACCAAGTGCCTCAGCACCTTCTCGGACGTGCTACACCTTCGCACTTGACCTCAATCAAGCACATGACCAGGTGCCTGCTGATCCATCAAATGCTTTGAGAAGTCTATGGGGAGCTCAACAGGCCTCACGCTCGCTGTGTTAGATACCAGCTGGCCCCACAGGACACAAAGACACTTGCCATCCCATCAAACCCTTGGCCATGTGGCTCCAGGAGAATGTAACTGCCCTATCTAAGGAAGACATGGAGATCCTGTCCTCTCCCACTCAAAACAACACTCTCCCAGTGTTCTGCCTGCTCCCTGGGAGCACCTACCCTCCTCGAGGAGGGGGGAATTACCTCCAGTATGTTGTAGCGAGAGTTGTCGCAATAGTCTCGGACCCCGATCTCTGTGCCCATGTACCAGCCGCTGAAGGGGCAGGCGGAAAACTCCAAGCCACCGATCTCCAGGAGCATGTTGGAAACTGCTGGCAAACCATACCACTTCAGGCCCAGGTCCTTAAACCACTCAAACCTGCAGGGATACAACAGGGTCAGGCAACCAGTGAGGCCTCCCCTGCCCAGCGCAGGCAGGGGAAGGAAGGAGGTTACTTTGCTACCAGCCACCAGGTTGAAGGATATGAGAGCAGGATGGTTCTTGGAGGCAATATCTCCCCCTTAGGGGTTGCTTGTGGGGAGAAAGTGATGTATCAGGAGCATTTCAGAGTGGTGTAAGTCCTGGGAGACTTCAAGGAAAGGGAAACCAGCCTTGAGACAAGGACTTGCTTTCCACCTCCAGGCTCTGCCAGCTTTACATCAGAGCGGAGGGAAGATCTGTAAGAGGGTTTGGGTAGAGAACCCAAGCCATGGCAAGAAAAGGCCAAGCACACAAGGTGGTTTAGGGTGGAACCAGAGTTCCTGAGTCCTGCTGATGCCCTCAAGCAGTTTTGAAGCCTACTCTGACTTACTTGGGGTGCCTGATGGGCACTTCCAGCACAAGCTCTGGGGGGATTTCGAAGAGCTCTGGATCGTTCCCGTTGGCTTGGAGGAGCAGAGGCAGGATATCGAAGCGCCCATGAGGTGCCTTCCACCCTTGCTGAATGCAGATCTACAGGCGAAGCAAAGATAAGATTGAGAAGTCCCAGAAGATCACCTGCTCTTCAAGCATTATGGCATGGCACTGAGCAGTGTCTCCTAACAGCATCTCTGCTCAGCTCTTACGGGAGGAGTAATAACCTCCACCTAAGGGAGCTACAACACGGCGTTGCCTGTCACAACCAACCCATGGCCATGTAAGGGGGATTTTGACTGAGAAGGAGCCCAGAACTCCAGGTCCTACTCCAGGTAGGAATTTCTGATTCCCACTGGCCCCAGGTCAGCAGTGGGCATGCATGTCCTCCTGCAACAGGTCCCTCAGCACCACTAAGTGACCAGGCTGCCCAGGGAGGTGGTGGAGTCACCATCCCTGGCTGTGTTTAAGGGCCGTTTAGATGCAGTGCTGAGGGACATGGTGTAGGGGAGGACTTTGTAGAGTAGGGGAGATGGTTGGACTCGATGATCCCAAGGGTCTCTTCCAACCTAGACGATTCTATGATTCTATGATTTCTCAGCAAAAGCAAAAGGAGGTAAGAGTCTTTCGATGCACCTATGGCCAACCCCTTCATGTGTGGAAACCACTTTTGTTCCCGGGAAAATATCCGAGGGTGAGACAAACCCAGCTTCACTGCGCAACGAACCCTACCTGACCCAGCCCCCTCCTCACTCCTGGGGTGGCTGGAGCTTCCCCAATGTCCCCACCAGCCCCATGCCCATGGTGTCTGGGAAGGATGGCTCCAGCCCGTACCTCCGTCAGCTCCACGTTTGCGGGGTCTCCCAGGATGGTGCCATCGGGCTGCTTGTAGCCGGCGTAGCGGATGAGCTGGGCGTTCCAGATGCGGAAGTCGTGCTTGCTGTCCGTCCGCTGCGGGAAGATGGTGATAGCAGATCTGGAAGGAAGAGGCAGTGTTGGTGAACACCAAGGACGTCGCAAGGGCACGGGATGGGGGTTGTCAAAGGACCAGCAAAGGTGCTGCCACCAGCCCTCTGCTTGTGCCCTGGACAAGCCCCAGACATTTGTTATGTTTCCTTCACCAGAAGAAGTCATGGCCAGGTGCACTCCAGCTCTGGTATTTGAGGTGTTTCCAGCTACTCAGCTCCAAGCAGAAGCTGGCTGCTAACATGGGGTTTCAGGTAGATCTGGAGAGCCGAGGCTCCAGCCGAGCTCTACTTTTGATGCAGAACATAGGAAAGGAGAAACAATTGGAAAACCTTCCCTTTGAGGTCCCACAAAGAGCAAGAGATATACTTGGGCCAGCAGGACACCTTCCCCTGATATCATAGAATCATAGAATGGTTAGAGTTGGAAGGGACCTTAAAGATTATCGAGTTCCAACCCCCCTGCCATGGGCAGGGACACCTCCCACCAGACCAGGTTGCTCAAGGTCCTTGTAAACGCTCCCCAGTTCACATGCTGGCTACAACCATCCTATTGTGCAATGGCTGCTGCAGGAGACAACGTCAGCAGGGCCCAGATCTGGGCTGACACACATCCAAAGGCCTTGGGTTATAAACCCTGGTGACCTCATGGTGGTGGCTCACCTGAGATTCCCTTTGTTGGTGGCATATTTGATGTGGTTGCAGATATAATTGAACATCCCATGGGCTGTGGTGCAGTCACGGGCATCAAACACCTGAAACAGTGGAAGCAATTGCGGTGATGCTACAGGATGCTCCAACTCCCAGGGCAGAGCCAAGCAGAAGAAACACAGCACAGGGAAAGCCCTAGAAAGCCTTTACATACTTGATAGGTATGTAAAGCTCCATAATTATGTGTTCCCTGCCTTTACAACACATGGATGTCTAATCCAGCTGCCCTTACTGCTTTGGAGAGGTGAGTCATCTGCTGCTCAGGCAAAAACCTCCTCAATCCAGTGCTTTCAACCTGCTTCTGTTCCTGGTTTATTCACCAACAGCTTTGGTTTCTGCTCTTTGTTGTAGATCAAGACTCAAAGCTGAAATAGGACAGGGATCAGTCAGGCCTGAGAGCCACTGAAAGGTTGGGGACTCATAGAATCATAGCCTGGTTTGGGTTGGAAGGGGCCTTTAAAGGCCATCTAGCCCAACCCTTCCACAATCAGCAGGGACATCTTCAACTAAGTCAGGTTGCTCAGAGCCTTGTCCCACCTGACCTTGAATGTTTCCAGGGGTGGGGCATCTACGAAAGAATGGGGAAACCAGGAAAGAGGGTCAACAGGAGGCTTGAAGACAACATCTTGCAGGAACAACTCCTCCCAAGGTTCAGATAAACCAAAAGAAACAGGAAGAGAAGAGCTGAAGGCTGAGCTGGGAGTGAAGGAGGCCCATACTCCTAGCCCCAAGCTGTATGAAGCAGCCACAAGAATTGCTCAGCCCCAACCTGTGCTCCAGGTTACAGAGGAAGACCTCATCTCCGTACCAAGAAATTCAGATCCTACCCTACACTTCCAGCTACTCAAAAGGGCACTGAGCCAAACCTTCTCCTGCCATAGTATCTCTGTACCAAGGATGAGTGTGTCCTGCTGCCTCTCTCCGGGTAGAGGCAGCATGTAAGGTATCGGAGCAGTATCTGGTTTTGGAGAAACTTCTCCAGAGTGCCAGCTTCCAGCTGGCCCCATTTCAGGCACAGACATCTCAGTTACACCTACCCCACAGATGCTTTTCCAGCTCCTGCTGACTTCCCAGCCTGTGCATCCCCAAAGCTGTCAAGGAGAAGGTGGCTGCCGTGTGCTGAACACAAACTGTACCTGTGCTGCACTTCCCCATGTGTTTGAAGAGCAGGTTTTGCCTCTCCAAAACTCCAGTGCATCCCAGCTGTGCTGGTGCTCACCTGCAGCTTGGACCACTGAATCCTGCCCACGCAGCGGGCCGCGTTTCTCCAGGCGTGCTTGGCTCCATAGATCAGCTCCGTGTCCCGCAGCTGGTAGGTGTCAGTGGCCTCAATCTCCTTGGTCACTTCCTCCAGCCTTTCCATGTGGGCTTTGGAGCCAGATCTGTGTGTGTGGGGAAGGGAGGAGATGGTGGTCACCCACCTGGGTGAAGTGCAGGGCAACCTGCTGCTCTCCACCTGGGCGTGAGCTCATTCTTTCTTAAGCACACGTGTGCACATATAC